>NW_004949135.1:448467-459167 GCF_000317375.1 Microtus ochrogaster | reverse complement strand
TGCCATTGAGAGCAGACATTTCTAGAGAGACACGTGTCACCTTATAAAAGTCAGGAGATGGCATCTTGGACAGTAATCTTTGGGAGAGTGTCATATGTCCTGATTGGTAATGGCCCATCCACTTCTGTAGCAATTTTAAACCATCGGAGTCGTCAATCTCAGAAACTATGTTATCTGTAACTGTGAATAATCTGTTGTCCATGGACTGCCACTGCCACATTCCAACCCTGGAGACAGCAGAACCCTGAGAGATAGATATAAAAATCCTGATTTAGTTCATAACACATGGATAAAAGACAATGTGGGGCAAGGAAAATGGAAGAAGAAGAATGTGCTCCCAGCTGGGTGGTGGTGGCGCACACCTTTAATCCCAGCATTTGAGAAGCAGAGGCAAGCAGATCTCTGAGTTTGAAGCTATCCTGGTCTACAGAGCTAGCTCCAGGACACCTAGGGGGCTGTTACACAGAGAAATCCTGTCTTGAAGAAAAAAAAAAAAGAATGTGCTTCCAACTAACTGGAGAGAAGGGTGTGGAAAAGGCGCACGAGGGCCACACACTCAACATATAACTTGTATTAAATGTCCTGGGTAGTACAGGACCATGCATAATGAATGTACACAGCGAAAAAATTAAGACTAACATTTTTAATTGCCCATACATCCAAAAAATACATTTTAAAAGCTTTTATACTTAGAAGCATAAATGGCTTTAAATTAGAAACTAAGTACAAGTCTATGATAGTGTCAGTTGTCAACTTGACAATCTAGTACCACATGAGAAGGGGTCCCCATGAGGAACTGTCTAGATTCCACTGGGCTGTCTCTATTACATTAACTCAGGTGGGGAGACCAACCCACTGTGGGCAGCATGCTTGCCTAGGCAGCAGATCCGGGGCTTTTGTTTAAGAGGAGACAGAGTGCAGGGAACCCACATTCATGCACTCACTCACTGTGCTCTGCTTTTGACTATGGCTATAACCTGCCCAGTTCTACTGAGCTCCTGCTGCCGTGATGTCCCTGCCATGATGGATGGTAACCTGGAATTGTGAGACCAATAAATACTTTTCCCTGAAATTGCTTTTGTAGGGTATTTTGTCACAGCAACAAGAAGAGAAACTAGAACAAAATGACTTTCCTTTTATAGTTTACCTTAATTTACCACACAGGGTAAGGACAACAAACAACTTATTTACATTTGTTTATGGCTTTTGTATAGGAAATACATACATGCAAGGGTCTGTTGGTTTGTCTGTTTTTAAATTTTTGAGATAGGCTCTCTTTATATAGCCCAGGCTGTCCTCAAACTCATGATCCTTTTGCCTCCATTTCCTGTCTGCTAGAATTATAGGTATAGACCAGTATGTCAAGCCTGATTGAATTCTTAAAGACACAAATGTTATTTATGAGTACACATTTTTGCAGCCAGCAACGAGAATCCATATGAAGGGAAAAACTAAAGGTGTCTTTTTGCCCTGAGTCAGGTCCCTGGAGGAGAAGACTGCACCTTCCTCCAGTTTCCCCTTAGCCTGGAGTCAACAACAGCTGCACAAGGTTCTCTCTCCAATGTACTAGGTTTATAGAAGTAATTTAAGGCAGCAACTTTAATCCCAGAACTCAGGAGACAATGGCAGATGGCTGTTTTAAGTATGAAGCTAGTCTTGTCTACAAGTTCCAGGACTGCCAAGGCTACGTAATGAGACTCTTTTTCAAAGCAACAACAAAGTAACCCAGGTTGATTTTTCTGTCTGCCCCTCTTAGAAAAACTGTGTTGGTTGTGCAGAAGTTAGGAGGTGAAGGATTCCTATTACCCATTTAGAAACAATTCCTGAAGATCCGACTGTGTGTAAAGGTGAGTGGAGTAAACTGTACAGCAACAGCAGAAGGTGCAGGGCGTCTCCACTGGATGAGACGAGACAGCAAGGTTTATAGTCGGGAACAGCTGAAAGGAAAGCAGGCCCAAGCGAAAGACACAGCGCAGCAAAGAAATGGAGTCCAGAAAGAACAGGATCAGTGTGCACGGAAGACCCCAGATGTCTTCTCTATGGTGACTCCCTAGAGGAGTCTGACACCCAGCTACCTCCGTGGCTCGAACCTGTTAACCTTAGTTATTTTTTGTTTGTTTGTTTGGTTTTTCAAGACAGGGTTTCTCTGTAGCTTTGGAGCCTGTCCTGAAACTAGCTCTTGTAGACAAGGCTGGCCTTGAACTCACAGAGATCTGCCTGCCTCTGCCACTGCCCGGCCCTTAGTTATTTCTTTACAGGTGTCTGTTCCCAGCTAGAATGAAAACTCCTAAAGATCTGGTACTGGTTTATTTCCTGCAAATAATGCCACAACGGGTGCAGGATTATCATTCAACAGTATCGTGTCAACTGGATGGCGCCTGCCAGTGTGCATTACGGGAGGGGATTCCAGTACTGAGAAGCAGGAGAATAGAGAGAGAAGAACTTGGAGCCAGATCATGAAAGACTCCAAATCCTTAGAGTTGCACTGTAACAGGGAATGTATTGTGTTCTCATTCTGAGAGTTGGATAGAAGATAATAAGAACCCATTATGGTGATGAAGAGCAGCGGTGAACGTGGGAGACTCAGGTGAAGAGAACTTGCACATTGCTTGGACTCCAGGGACACCAGGCGCCGGGCATTCAAGAACACGTGTGTGTTCTGTCTTCCTGTCTTCATGGTACTCCAAAGTCGCTGCTGCTATTTCTCTCTAGAAATGAAACTGAGGACCACTATAAATATGTTCCTATAGATCCTTAAGTCCGGAATTCCTCTCAGCCCCATTAGACTAAACCAAACAAACAAAGGTGGTTTAAATAAAAGTATATGGGGGATGACCCGAATGGAAGAAATGCTAGCTCTGACCATGAGGCACACTCTTATCACAGCATTAGAGAACTCTGGTGCCCAGAGCAGAGCTCTCAGGGAACACAACAGCAGTAACCCAGGGGCACATAGGTAAAGAAACATGTCAACAGCTAAGCCTCAGGATGAAAAGTGTTGGGTGCCAGCTCTAAGTTGTGTGAGTATGCATTGTTCCTGTTCTGCTTTATTCCTTGTAGATACAAGAACACAAATGTTTGATGACCTCTGCCTGACCTCAATTGTACTTGAATTGTCCAGTCTTAAAGGATCATGACAGTTATGTCTAAAGATAGCCATTTTCTCCTCAAAGGCATAAACCTGCTCTTGTTAGCTTTTGTATTTGATTTAACAGTCCGTCCATATTTGAAGTCCTATATTTGAATCCAACCTGCACTTCATCAGTTTAGGGATGACAGCAAGCATGGCTGACAAGATGACGGAATCAAGTTATAGTCTAAGGATTCTAAGTTATGTCTTGTGGTTCAGTGACTTCAGAAAATATTTATAATGTGATAGAATATTTTTATGGAGGATAGAAAGAGGGGGTAGGAAAGGGGGAAGGAGAGGGGCTTAGAGAAGACCACAGACAGTATGCAGTGGGTTTTTTTTTTTAGAAACAACCTTTTATAGAAGATTGCTATCAAGAGGCAAAACCCCAACTGAGAATGAGTTAAAGTTTATTGCCCCAACCCAAGACAGGCAGAGAAAAGCATCAAGTTCCTTATTGCCTAGACTAAAGGCCAGCATTGAATAGAGGGATGCGTGCATTCCTGTAAGAAAATAAGCCCATAAGCAATAACCCTGGTGCCTCTGTATTATATCAGCTCAGGGAGGGAGGAAATGGAAGCTGAATTGGAAGAAACGCAGGCATGGAGAGGAAGAGAAAATGATGTAATTTTACAATGCAGCATTATCGTAAAGAAATCATTTTATAACACCCCAGAAATAGGTATCTTTGAATATCTTTTCCCCTCCCCAATAGATTATGAATTGCATTGTTTTTTGTTTGTTTTTTAAACTTATGTAAAACATATTATTTATATCATTATACAACTTACTGTTTTCTCCCTTAATCCTATATTTTTGTATAGATCTATTTGCATAAGATCTGGTTCACTCTTTTTAAGGCATCATAGAGTATGATCCACATCTTGGCCCCATCCCTTATTGGTGAAGGCCAAGGTTGCTTCCTATGTTCACTATTACACGGCTACGAGCATCACCTGTTTTGTGCACCTGCACAAAGGTGTGATGCATTTGAAGCATGCCACCATCGCTGCCCAGGACTATGTTTTCTAGAATTCTCCTCACTGCTCTTGATTCACATGAACTTTGGTTTGAGGGGCAGAACAAGGCAGCTGCTTGACCTGGGACTCGCAGTTCCCACAGATCTCCACCAGCGTGTCTATCCTGCAGACTAGGTACATGGACAGTTCTCAGAAAAGGGCATCAGTTTCCCTATGAGTTATTCCTGTCACCAACACAAAACCTTGTCAGTGGTGAGAGGGCATAGGTCTATCCTCATGGGTTCCCTTTAACCCTTACTCTTTCTCCACTTTCCATGTCTGCCATGTCTTTCCTAACCACTTGTTCTGCTGACTCAGGCTCCAGCAGTAGACACCAAACAGTCCTCCCCTGAGCTGCTTAAAATAAATCCCTATTGATCAAACGCATATTATATAGCAGTCATCATTGTCTTGGTTTCTGTTGATCCAACCGTAGCTTAATACACCAGGGGTTGCCTCAAGAGTTAAAGAAATAAATTTTAAACTGGTCCCTACTCCAGTCACCGTACTCACTCCTCCTCGGAAGATATGGATGAAGAGTAGCTACCTAGGATCTAGGACAGGAAAATTGTCCCCGTCAGAATAAGATCACTTTCTACCTCCTTCGCTGGCCTTCCCTTTTCTATTGAAAAGCACTATCTTCTCTTTGCGCAGAGACTAACTGATCAGTGGTGCATCAGATTCCTTCTTGCTATGAAGGGGGCAATGCTTTATTTGTAAAATAAAGAAAATGTGCTTTCTTTTTATTAAATATGAAGCATATGCCATCTTAAAACAATGAGTCAATCAATGTAGTGCTGCACCGGGGCTTCCCCCTTATTTCATCAATATTGAAACAGACAGGGCTTGAGAAAAATAATTTTTAAGTTGGTTTTTTAAAAATGGGAAAAGTGTAACTGAGACAGACAATAAGTTATGAGCAAAAATCCAAAACTTTTGTTTAGTCCAAGGAGAGATGGCCGTAGCTGATTCCCTTGTGTTCTTGGAAACTTTCATTTGGCAAGGCTAAATTGGACAGCTCTCTTGAGAGGATGCCACAGCCAGGGCCCATTAACATCAGCCCAGACAACCGTGAGGAGATTTCCATTTCAGTAGCTTAGGCTTGTAAACAAGAAAATTGCTCATGTCTTCAAATCGGCAAAACTCTCGAAGCTAAGTGCTTGGAAAAAAACTCAAGCACAGCAACTAGATAGGCTGAAATTATACCAACTCCTGTGTGGTTGGGTCTTTGGTTTGTTCTTTCCCCACCCCATAAGATTGCTCCATCATGGCAAAAGCTCTGACAAGGTTCAATACTTTCCTCTACAACTTTTATCAAAAACTGATTTAAAAAGCAGATGTGAAATCTTTTGTTTGTTTGTTTTTTAAGAAAGGGCTTCTTTGTGTAGCCCTGGCTGTCCTCTCATTGGTTGGTAATAAAGATGATCTGACCTATAGCAAGGCAGAATAAGGCTAGGCAGGAAAACCAAACCAAAATACAAGGAGAAAGAGGGGCAGAGTCAAGAGAGATGCGAGCCAGCAGCTAGAAGAACAAGACCTGCTAGAGCACAGACAAAGTTACAAGTTATGTTGCAAAATATAGATTAATACAAGTGGGTTAATTGAAGTTGTAAGAACTAGTTAGTAACCAGGCGATGGTAGCGCACGCCTTTAATCCCATCACTCAGGAGGCAGAGGCAGGCGTATCTCTGCGAGATCGAGGCTACGAGATCTAGCTCCAGGACAGGCTCCAAAGCTACAAAGAAACCCTGTCTCGAAAAACCAAAAAAAAAAAAAAAACTAGTTAGTAATAAACCTGTGCTATAGGGCAAACATTCTGTAATTATTATAGCCTTTTGTGTGATTACTTGGGACCAGGCCATCAGAACAGAAAAGTCCCAACCCCTTCTTACAATAGGTCTTACAAATCTATGATTACAAAGTTCACTACAGAGTGAAGACTGGCCCTAGGTCATTCTAATCATCTGACCATATTACTAGACATTTATCCTGAATAACAAATAGGCAAGGATCCCTGCTACCACCAAAGTCCTTCCTGAAGATGAAAACCATGAGGAAAAGTGTTACTGTTTCTTTTGATTTTGTTTTTCTTTGGGGAGGGCTGCTGTGTTTGGATCCTGGACCATAGGAGAATATATGCTCAACATAATAACATATACCAAAAATACCAAAGTGAGTAAGGGATTAAAGAATTATATCTAGTGGGTGGGAGATGGTGAATTTGCCAGTGCTGGTTGATTGTAGATCAGGCCCTAAATTTCATTGCTCATCATATTCAGAATATTTGACTCAAGACTTTGCAGCTTCCTTCTCTTCCATGAGCAGGAGTGCATTGCCCCACTCCCTGACTTGGGCTTTAGCCAGGCAATTGACTAACCAATGAAATGGCAGACATAACAGAACAACAGCTTTACACTCTTTACAGTCAGCAGAACAACATGCCTTAGCGTCTCTGCTGGTCCAAGGGAGACAGGAAACTCCTGGAAGAGATTCAAAGCTCTGCATCCTACATCCTGAACTGAGGATGCTGTCCTGTGAGGCACCTCCACTGAGACCAGCAGAAGCAGGCCAGCTGCCCATAGGCTATGAGCTAGCCACGAAGTTTCCAACAAGCACACCATTGTGAAGCCAATATTTTACTCCTGCCCTTTGCTCCTCTCTAAATATTTGTGCTTGTATGTTTAAAATACCAATATGGAGGTTACAAAAAGGAAGGTGGTCTTTCCTGCTTTGTTTTATTTTATGACCCTAAGAGCAAGAAAACAGGTGTGACATTGCAGTCCCTTGACAAATACTTGATGAATAAGACAAGTCTGAGTTGAGTATCTGACAGTTTACACAACAGCCCCAGCTTCCAACACAAGCCGCAAATCACCACAATGGCCCCGCACCTTGTGGATTTCTCCTGGATTTGGAGGGTGCGCATCGATAACAAATGTTAGTGCATGGACAATTAACACAAAAATGTAGATTGATAGTTAACAAAGTCTACCCTCAATTACTTCTTCAGAAAGAAAAGGCAGGTCATAAAGTCTTAAATTCACCCAACCAAGGCCCCACTGTGTCACCAATTCAACCTGCCTCTTTGCTAATTTGTATTCCCTCTGCTGACAAGTGACCAGAGTGGCTCCACACGATAGGACTGCTGTTGGTTCTACATTTACAGAGAACTTTCCAAACCAGTACATAGGCCAGGTGTAGCAACGCATGCCTTTAACCCCAGCAGAAGTCAGGCATGGTCGGCATAATGAGTTCCTGGCCCACTAACAGCCAAGGCTACATACAGAGTGAGAGACACACACACAAAACTAACAGAAGACTAGCACCTTGGATTGCTCCTTTTCCTTAAGAGTCATCAGTTCTTAGCCTGTTGTTCCATTTGCTTCATCTCCTTTTGCTCTGTATTTTTCCCTGCATCATTTGAGAGATTTTACAGATACAGGGCTCCTTTATCAAAACTTCTTCAGTGGAATGTATACTCCTCAGAATGAAGAGTCTTGACATCTGCAGAACACTTAGCAAAACAATAAACACAACACTCATTGTCCACATCCAAATTTCGTCGTTGTCCCAATTATGTCCTTTATAATGTTTTCTCCTGTATTTGAGAGCCAATCCAGGATAATACTTTGTAATGGATTGTATGATATTTCTAGCCTCCTCGAATCTAATACTCTTCAACTCTTCACTGGTTTCACAATTTATACATACTTGAAAATGTTTTAGCTGAACCAAAACCTATTTATTGGGATGTAGAAAGAAGCATTTGTATATTTTCCTCCTTATTCCTCTCTCTCCTTCATAATATATGACCGAGTATAAAGTATCAAGAAAGTGTATTAATCTCAACAACTTTGCTCTTGTTTTGGGTAAGATAGCATCTCACTTTATACTGCAAATTGCCCTTGACCTCATAATATCTCTCTTGCTTCAGTTTCCAGAATGCTGAGTCACAGGTGGATGCCACTACACCTGGCATACTGAGAACTTTTCAAGTTTTGGTAAGACACACAGGAAAAAAAAAATGATCATCATAACAATTTTAGGTAAAAGTTTTTTTAGGTTTTTTTTTTTTTTTTTTTTGAGACAGGGTTTCTCTGTAGCTTTGGAGCCTGTCCTGGAACTAGCTCTTGTAGACCAGCAGGCTGGCCTTGAACTCACAGAGAAATCTGACTGCCTCTGCCTCCCAAGTGCTGGGATTAAAGGTGTGTGCCACCACCGCCCAGTTGTACAACCACTGTTCGCATCCATCTCCCCAACTCCTTTCACCTTGGGAAGCTAAAGCTCTGGACCTCTCAAGCTGTAACTGGTCAGGCATGGAAGTTCTTACCAGGCATCCCAAAAGCAGAAAAATGTCCTTATGATTATTAAATCAATAATGAGTAAGAAGTAAGTATTCGATAACATCAAAGCTTGCTAATTCTGGGCCTAGGAATGTGGCCCAATTAATAGAATGCTCTTCTAACTTGCACGGAGCTCTGGGTTCAACTCCCAGAACCATATAAACTAGGCACCATAGCACACAGTAGCACTCAGGAGGTGGAGAGAGAATCATCAGCAGTTCAAGGTCATTCTGAACTACAGAATGCGTTTGAGGCCATTATAGCCTACGTAACACTGTAGATTTATTGATTTATTGATTCTATTGTAATTATCAACAGTATAACTTATAGTTTTGAGTCTTTATCTTTAAAGTAGCATTGCCAGTGAAACACTGTGGGTATCCGAATTTGTTTTTAAATAAGCCAGTAAACTAATTAATTATTTAAAATAAACTCATCATGATGGCACATACTTGCAATTCCAAAACTTGAGAAGTGGAGATAGGAGGATGATCAGACATTCAAAGTTCTCCTTGGCTATCTGAGATTGCCTCAATAAAACAGTGACAGTAATAATGATGACAATGATAATAATAATGACAATGAAAATGTGGGAATAAATACAGTAACAATAACATAAAGCTAAATGGGTAAACTCGATAGACAGACATATACTCAGCATACTCTTTTGTTTTCTGTATACATTTGGAAATGTCCGCAATAACAAGACAAAAATTACCAAATTAAACAAATGAAAATGTCCTTTGGCACAGCAGAACATTAGAGGGCGGGTCCCACTTTATTCTACCAATCTGCTAATAACCTGGCCCTCGACACTAGGACTCTGGACCTGTTTCTTTATTCCTAAAATAAGAAGTTGCATTTTAACTACTAATGACTCTTTTTTTCCTTTTTTTTAATTTATTTGTTTAATTTACAAATCAATCCTAGTTTTCCTTCCCTCCTCTTTTCCCACTCCCTCCACCTTACCTTCACCCTACCCCTTCCACTCGTTAGAGTGTCAACTAAAGGCTATCCCATCATCTCCGCTGAGCTAGGACCAAGCCCTCTACCCCCACTCTATGCCTATGCCTATGCTGAGTGACGTTTCTCTCCATAGAGAATGGGCTCTCCACAAACTCAGTTTATGCACTAGGGTTTGAGCCTAGTCCCACTGCCAGTGGCCCCATATACTGCCCAAGTCGCACCATTGTCACCTACCTTCGGGGGGCCTAGTTTAGACCTATGCAGGTTCCCCAGTGGTCAGTTAGGAGTCAGTGAGCTCCCACTAGTTCAGGTCAGCTGATTTGATGGGTTTCCCCATTATTGTCTTAACACCTTTGTTCATAGTATTGCTCCTCCCTCTCTTCAATACTCTGGGAGGTTGGCCTAGTAGTTAGTTGTTGATCTCTGGATCTGCTTCCATCAGTTTCTAGATGAAGGTTCTATGATGTCAATTAAGGTAGTGCTCAATCTGATTACAGGGGAAGACCAGTTCAGGCACCCTCTCCACAACTGCTTAGATTCTTAGCTGGGGTCATGCTTGTGAAATCCTGGGAATTTCCCTACTGCCAGGTTTCTGGTTAGCTTCGTAATGGCTCCTTCTATCAAGACACCTCTTTCCTTGCTCTTCCTCTCTGTCTTTCCCCCTAACTCAACCTTCCAGATCCCTTGTATTCTCCTCCCCATTCCTCTTCTCCCCTCTGTTTCTACCTTCTCCCCATGCTCCCAATTTACTCTGGAGAATTTGTCTATTTCCCTATCCCAGGAGGATCCATGTATGTCTTTCTTAGGATACTCTTTGATACTTGGCTTTTCTGGGGTTGTGGACTATAGGCTGGTTGTCCTTTGCTGTACGTCTAATGTCCACTTATGAGTGAGTATATACCATGTTTGTCTTTCCTCGTCAGGATGATTTTTTTCTAGTTCCATCCATTTGCATACAAATTTCAAGGTGTTATTTGTTTTCACCACTGAGCAGTACTCCATTGTGTAAATGTGCTACATTTCTTTATCCACTCTCTTTTGTTGAGGGGCATCTAGGTTGTTTTCAGGCTCTGGCTATTACAAATAATGCTGCTATGCACATAGATGAGCAAATGTCCTTGTGGTGTGAGTGTGCCTCCTTTGTGTACATGCCCAATAGACTCTTCTTATTCTAACATACCGTGTCTCTGTACTCTGAAATCCCTATCAAGAATCCTTTTCTTGCCGGGCGGTGGTGGCACA
>NW_004949135.1:436803-448367 GCF_000317375.1 Microtus ochrogaster | reverse complement strand
TGAGTAGAACTGATCCTCCTGCCTTCTCCTGAGAGCTGGGGTTCCTGGCGTGTGCCGCCATGCCTGGTTGCTTTCTGTGGATCTGTGAGTAGAACCCAGGGCCTCAAGCATGCTAGGCACATAATTCCACCCTCGGAGCCAAGCTTTGACACCTGTATTTTCTCTGTTAGAAATCATCAACTCAGCCGGGCGGTGGTGGCGCACACCTTTAATCACAGCAGGGGCGCAGAGGCAGGCAGATCTCTGTGAGTTCAAGGCCAACCTGGTCTACAAGAGCTAGTTCCAGGACAGGCTCCAAAGCTACACAGAGAAACCCTGTCTCCAAAAACCAAAAAGAAGAAGAAGAAGAAGAAGAAGAAGAAGAAGAAGAAGAAGAAGAAGAAGAAGAAGAAGAAGAAGAAGAAGAAACTCTAGTGTATGGTGAGCCCATGTCTGTCCTGCCAGCAGCACTCAGGAACTGGAAATACAAGGATCAGGAGATCATCTTCAACAACCCAGCAAGTGCAAACCATCCTGGTGGGAAACAGACCCTCTAAAAGAAATCAATAAAATGACATTTAAAAAAAAAAAAGAATCCTTTTCTTGGGCTGGAGAGATGGTTCAACAGTTAAGATCACTTGCTGCCCCAGCAGAGGACCTGAGTTTGGTTCCCAGCACTTGCACGACAGCTTACAAACAGGAAAAAAAAAGTGTAATTCTGACACTTTCCTCTGGCTCTTGTGGGCACTGAACACACATGCCATAGACATAGATGCAGGCAAAACACCCATACATTTAAATAAAACAATTTTTTAAGAAAAAAAACTCCTTTCCCAACTAAGTAACTGTAAGCCCGGACTTCTCTAACTCTCTCAAGGATACAGTCTCTGAGTAGGTGGCAGAGAACACACACTTCCCTTTCTATTGTGTCATGCAGAAAAAGTCCTTGCCCTGGCTCCTAGAAATCGAAATCACTCAACACTTGGTGTATGTGGTCTCTCTGTCTGCTTCTGTTGCTTGCTGTGTGTGTCGGTGTTGTGCATCTAAAACCAAACACACAATTAAGCCAGCCTGTGAGTGTTGGCTTTAAACACACCGGCGACTCAGCACAGTCTCAACATGCAGCAAACTGGCAGCGCCCTAATATTCCTGTGTGCTCAGCAAACCGAAGTAGTCTGCTGCCGCTGGCCTCTCTGTCCACACACAGAATGCAAAACTATATTTTCTGGTTTGTTTCTTTTCTCTCTGTGCAGCATTATAAGTTAGAATTTGGTAGATCATATTTCTATGAATGAACAAAGAATTTCCATTTTTTTTTTGTTCTGTGCAAAAGAGGTTTAATCCCACAAAGTTTCTCTTTTCCTGATACTAATAAGGGTATAGGACCTTTTTGTTATATTAAAAATATAAACCCTTCCAATTTTCAAATTTTGCCTATGAATTATCTACTGACTAGATTGCATCGTGTGGCATTTATCTCTACAGTTTCTTCTGAAATCTGCAGGACTGCTGTTCAAACACAGCAGATTTTAGAAAGTGTCGGTATACACCCCAAGGTAGTACCTATTAGAAGTGGTCAGAAACAGTTTAACACTTGAGACAAGTTTAAACCAATTACTTACACTTCTCAAGACTTTTTTCTTCTAGGAAACAGTAAGCACACAAGAGCTTCTGTGGTTCTTTTCTTGTGGCATGAAGAGGTAAGGTAAGAAGCTGTAGTTTGCAACATTTGACTACTCCGAGTCCCTACAGTTTGCTAATATGTAATTTCCCTACTCCGTCATCTCAGTTCTAGGAGGATGTCATCTAAGATATTCAGTAATTTAGATAGCCATGTCCCATACCTGCTGGCTTAGCAACTCTTTTTTTTTTTTTCCAAAAAGCTGTTTGAGCACAGCTCTCCATTAGAAGTTTCAAAGAAGCACTTCCCTCTTGTTCCAAATGACCTGAAAACGACACTGCTCTGATGTTGTTCCTTCGATTCTATGTCTTCAGTGTATTACCTGTAATGACATGGAAATTCCTCTGCTTGCATTCGGGGCATACAGTAATGACAACATATACATGTATGTAACATGTATGTATATGTTGTTACAGGATTAACTGAAACCCTGACTAGAAGGGGCTAGCTATGCATAACCAGCTCTTTGTGTGTTCCCTCTGTACCCTTTCTCTGGGAAAGGAGTCTTTGTTGGAGAATGCATTGCCTAGCATAACGAGGAAAGTAAGTTATTCAGTATCTGTGAATAAACACAATTGCTGGTTCATGTGGTGTGGAACTCACGGAGGGCGCAGAGGGCTTTTACGCAAGGTATCAAGTGTTGACTGCCACAAACCTGCTCTGAATCTTTAAAACCAGACAGCCCAGGTTTGAAATTTTAAAAGGAAAAGAGTTAATAAAGAGAAGGGCCATTTATTCGGATGAATCAAAGATGAATCTGATATATAATCATGCTTTATTTGTACAGGGTCATTCACCCTAGAATCAAAGCGCTCACCACATATCTCATTAACACTTACGACACCCCCAGGAGGCATGTAGATGGCAGGATGATCCCCCCCCCTTTACAGAAGAGAGCCTCAGGCTCAGAACCCTGAAGGGACTTGTCAGGGGCCACATCAAGTGAGTGAGTCATGGGGCAAGAAAGGAAGCTGAACTCTGTCTTTATCTTCATGACACTATTATATTTTACCATGGAGTTGCCAAACATCATCATTACTTTTTGGTTAGAATTCATTATAAAATAACTGCTTCTTTAAAAAAAATCAGAAAAAAAGTGACTGGCTAAGAAAAAGATATTGGGATTTCTGTTTGTTTTAATGAATCCTTCATTCAACATGTCTAAAGAAGAAAAAAACGCTGCGTGGGAAACTACTGTCATAGACAAACATCTACATTTTAAAGGTAATTAAGGGGAACTCAAATTCGAACTCTAATGTGTGACTGAAAAGTCCAAGCTGCTTGTTCTTGAGTTTTCAAACAGAACCACAAAAAATGTCTTTCTTTGCTGACTTGCCCCAGCATTGCTCTGGCAGTGATGGGTAAGCCAACGCTTTAACTGCATTACCAGTGTAAAAATTATCATCGTTTTCAAATATTTTAACCTTCACATTTTGCTGAAAGCCCACAAAGTGAGAGCAGTTACGTTTTAAGAATCCCTGTAATAACAACCAACTGTTCCTATGAATTCGTGATTCCACACAGTAAAATGGTTTACTATCTAGCTTCCCTATTTTTAAAAGCTGTGGCGACAAGAAATCAGGGTAATGGGTGTGACTACCAGACAAACTCTTCTTGCTGTGGAGCGGCGTGAGGGTGGCGGGGAAGGGGGCGCAACAGTAAGAATGCCAGTTTGCATACTGAGGTCTGCAGACTCTGGTGCCTAGGTCCCTGAGCCAGGCCAGCTTGGGTATGGAGCTGTGGCCCACTCGTGAATTCCGGGTGCTCACACTACACTGGCCTTGGGATTCTCAGTTCCCAAAGCCCACAGTTCCCGATTTTAGTTTCCTTACACATGTGATAGTTGTGCGGGGATCTTCCTAGGGGATCCAGGGGAACGCCAAGCATGAAACCTGGGGAAACCCACGGCCCTAGTGGGTGCGACCTTTGGTGGCTCCTCTGCACTAGACGCTGACTGTGTGAGTTGTCTGGGTACCAGCAGAGATTCTGCGAGATGGCTTTGAAGATGCCGGACCTGTTGTTTTCTTCTGGACAGTTGAACTGGAGGGAGGCCACACCCACAGAGAAAACCATGAAAGGAGGTTCAGATTTGGCAGTCTCTGGCCTCTCAGCTCCTGACAATTCAGGATCCAGAACCTCTTCTGTTGTCTTTCCAAGGAAGTCTGGGACACTCGGAATGTGAATTCTATATTTAGGCCTACCATTTATTAGCTGCTGTGTGACTCTAAGCAAGCTAGTTGGCCTTTCTGTTCTCCCCTCTTTTAATTAGGGAATTGGGAATTCTATAGACACACACCTCCCTCCAGGGGCTCTTGTGAAAATGAGGTGAAACCTTTAGTATTACCTGGTTTCTGTCAGCACTGCTTAGTAGAATTAAGCTTCGTGTCACATCGGGCATTTGAAGGGGACCAAGCACACCAAACTCTACCCTAGGAACTGGAAGGAAAGCAAAGAAAACTGCTGACCTACTTGCATGGTTCAGACGGGGTGGGGCGTGGGGGTGGGGGTATGTGTGTATTACAAAATAAGTAAAGCCAGGTGAGAGAGCAAGCTAGGGCAAGGGTGGTTGAGACAAAAGGAATACCACAGTACAGCGGCTGTCTAAGCTACACACACACACACACACACACACACACACACACACACACACGCCCTGCACCCCATGGAGTGAGTCCACTTGAGAGAGATTTGCCTAGGAAACAGGCTAGAAAGCTGTTGGAAACCATTGTAGGTAGGGTCATTTCCAACCTATGGAAGTTTAAGTCATGTGTCCCCTCCTCCAAGACCTGTAGCCCCTAAAAACACAAGCGGTCATACACAGAGGAATAGCTTCAGACACAATAAACAGGCCAACAGCCATCTGCCGGCCAGAGAGCAGCCTCAGGGGGAAGCAAACCTGTTGACGTGGGTCTCACACTTCCAGCCTCCAGGATGAAGAGAAAATTCATTTCCGTTGTCTAAACCAAATTTTTAAATGGAGAAGTTTCCAGACGCCCGTGTCCAGCCTGGCTTGTGTGTCTCCTTCATCTGGTTCAGTGATACGAGTTCTTACAGAGGGACAAAGGGGAAAGTCTCAGTAGCTGGTAGGTTCCTGTCCAGAGCCTCTTTTTCTGCTCAAGATCTAGCCTGTGACACTTCTGGTGAGCTGTGAATGAATGTCTACTCGCCCCAGATAGGGCAGATAGAACAAACAGCAGGAAAAGTAGGGTAGGGGAAAGGCTAGGCTGTTATGAGCAAGGACTGCTTGTCCAGGGGACTCGGTTACAACTCACAGCATCCACATAGCAGCTCCCAACTGTCTGGAACTCCAGTTCTAAGGGATCTAACACCCTCTTCTGCTTTCCATGGGCACCAGGCATTCATGTGATAATGTAATACATTCAGGTAAAACACTCACATACATAATGTAATAAATATTTTTATATTATTTATAAATGATGGAAAGGGGGGAAACTCATATCTGTCGAGGAATCAGATTCCTGCTTTCTTTCCTTTCTTCCATGAAATGGATGGGATCATTGTAAAGCAAGCAGCACAGACCAAGAAAAGGAGGCTCTTCAGATCTTCTGAATGACCTTTTCCTTTCAACTGCCTCAAGTATTATTAATGACACACTTCCAAGGCACCAAAAATATCAATAATAAAAATCTGAGCCAGACGCTATATACTATAGACAAGGAGGAAAGACTAATATAAGTAGGCCAGGTGCTACATATATTTCTATATATTTTCAAAATCCACAGATATATCAAATATATAGCACAAGTCAGACCTGCATATATATCAATATTATATATCACTAGAAGTACTAAGTATTGTATTCCTATGTTTCTAGTGTGTTATATGTTATTTAACTCTTATCGATAACCCTGTAAACCAGAAGATGCCAGAATCTTACAGCTGATAAAGTTGTGGTTTAGGGCAATTAAATAATTTGTACAAGGTCATAGAATATACTGAAGTGATTCCTGTCCCTAATTTTATTAAAAATAAATATTTATTGAATGATTTCCATGTGTTCGGTAATGGAAGACAAGAGTTTAAAACCAAAATGTTCATACTCTTAAATAGTTTTTTTTTTTTTTTTTGTCAAATACACTCTTAAGGGGAGACAGAAGCAGTCCAAGAGAGGAAAGTGATTCCGTATGAGAGAAGTTAAGTACCATGAAGATGACAAGGAAGAGAAAGTGAAAAAGAAGGCCACTGGTGAACAGCTCACCCAGAAGATGGCATATGAGTGAAGAACCACAGTAAGGTCCAAGGAGCCTCTCTCGGCAGAAGGACAGCGATGCACAGACCCTGAGGCAGGAGAAGCAGGCAAGTCAGTGTAGGTAGAGGAGAACGAGATTAGGTGAAGCCTCAAACAAATTGAGTTTCAGATCTCTAGGAGCTGCCGGGTTCACTGGGAGGGCCCAGAGTGGAGAGAAAGGCCAGCTGTGGGCTCTGAGGAGACCTTTATTCTGAAGTGGGCACACCAGGCCTTCCCTAGGGTGAAGGAGCTGCCATGATCATCTATGTGATAGAGGACAACAGAGCAAGCCCCCAAACAGTGGTAGGACTCACGTGGAGTGTGAATTCAGGTTTCAGGATGGCCTCATTGCTCCCAGATTGTAGACCTAAAAAATTCCCGAAAATCTGAAGGGGGAATGCTGTCCAGGAACGAGAAAGTTTAAATCTGAGGGGTTTTAGATGTTGAAGTGAAGATGCCTAATCAAGCAGGCGGTTGAGCTGTAGTTGTGTGAGGGGTTCCGATTTTTGTTTTGCTTTTAATATTTTTTGGATTTTGTTTTCTTTTGTTGTTGTTGTTTGTTTGTTTGAGATAAGGTCTCGCAATGTATCACAGGCTGATCTTCAATTCCTCATCCTCCTGCCTCAGCCCCCTGAGTCCTGGGATTACAAGCTTATGCCACCATGTCCAGCCCAAGTAGGTAGCTGGCTAACCAAACTGAAGGTGTGGTTTAGGGAGGATTGGACAAAATTCCTACCTAGGAAACAGCAGTTTATGGCAGGCTGTTGAGGCAAGGAGGGTACAGGCTGAGCAGAGACCTGGGAAAACCAGACCCGGTCACCCCATCTTACCTCCTAGGGACCCCAGAGGGTCTGGCAGTGAAAGGGCGAGCGATCCACCGACCCCGCCCTCCAGCTGCCCGCACCTCCCATCCTCCTGAGCAGCTCTGGCCTGTGTCTTGCCTGGTGGATGAATCTGAGGGGCTGTGGAGAGAGGGGGCGCACGTCTGCCTGCAGACTAGTAAAGTACCTCATCTGTTCTCCAGTTACCGGCTCAAAGGAAAGCGCTCCTGCTCCCCTCTATTGTCACCTCTCAGATTTCTAAGAAGAAAAAAAAATTGAGCACGGAGTTCGTATTTGCTCTCCACGCAGGGAAGAGAGCAGCGTCGGAAGAGGCGTGCAGAAAGTCGTCCCTATAGGAGCGGTACAGGACTTCTTTCACTGCAGCCCTGGTAGAATGCATCCCCCAACCTGGGCCCAGAAAGCCAGGTCTCCCTACGTGGAGAAATCAACTTGGTTGTTGTGGGCAGTGGTTTTTCACCTCTCAGGAACCACCAGTCTCTTCAAAGCTGGGTACAAACTAAAGATCCTAGCCTGGAAGACACCCGAAGTTTGAAAGTGAGGGGAACGGGGAACTTTGCGTCCTCCTCACCTTCCGCACAAACACACACACAGCCTTCTGTGTCAGACTGGGAGCCCTAGGTAACAACTGGGGGCTGGCTGAAAGAAAATGCAAATTTAGTTGCCTCTTCAAAGAAGGAGTTAAAAAAAAAAAGAAACCAGACAGATTGGGCTGGCTTTTGTTAACCTGCTTGCTTTTCCCCTCACTGAAAAGTGGACAATAGTTAATCAAGGGATCAAGTAAATTTGGTAGATATGAAAGGGACACAGACCTCCTGGGGAAGGAAAGATGCAAATAGAATGAAATCATTCCCTTGGGTTGTCCTGGGTTCTTCAAACCACCAACGAAAATGTAATTAGGACAAAAATGTTTTGGAAGGAAGTTAGCAGACTGAGGATTCCTTAGACGTAATGCTGACAGTTCTGTACTTCCGTAATTCCATTAGCCAAAAAAGAAAACTTTCTATGTAAAAAGCCAATAAGGTTTAGTGGCCTCAGGGTTGCAGTGTTGGGGAGAGAGGGAGAGAAGGGGCAACAGGAACATATATCTACTGCACCAGGGACTCTTGCTTTCCAGCATCTCACTGTATTGTCGGTGGATTTTTGTGTAACAGTATAACATATCTGCCTTATTTTATTACACCAGATGGAGAAAACACAACAATATTTGGAGAGGGAAAAAAAAACATTTCCTGTCTTTTTGTTCTTGACATAAAAAAGTACTTTATGGCTATTTTTCCAGCATATTTTCTCCTCCTCTGGGGCACACTTTGAAGCCTTAAAACATGCATTTGCCAGAAAGTCTTTGAATCATCACAGCACTGTCTTCCTATCTGCAACTGAGACACGCTGCTCTTGGCTCCATTGGGGAAACTTGTGTTTTACAAGCTGCAGAGGACAATTGCAATCGCTAAGGGTTTCTTTCCTTCTTTCTTTTTTAATCCAGGAGAAATGTAAGCTTAAAACACTTAGTATTTATGAGCCATTGATTTTATTTTTTACTACCCAGTTAACCGTGTCTTTTCTTTGACGCTTGTCCAGGGGGACTCGCATCACCCAAGGCTAGATCAGAGGAACTAAAGGAAAGGGCTTCATCATCTCTAATCTCCATCTCTCACGTCCCTCCAAAGCGGTTCACAATAAAGAGAACTCACTCCCACATCCTGATCCCTGTTCTTCTTTGATCTTCCCCATCATTTTCTTATTAAAAACAACTGCTCTGCTGCCACCACTGCCGCCAGTTTCAAGTTGTCTGAGTAACTATTTTCATCCTTAAATTTTTAATTTTGAAAATCAGGTCATATATTAGCGCTACTATGGTGGCAAATACAATATCCTCACTTGAAAACCAGGGGAAATCTGAAGAGAACAACCTATTAATTTCCCACAAGATAAAAAAGACTAAAATGCTACTTTCTGAATTTGGGTCTTTGCTTTCCCTGTCTAGTCTCTTCCTGTCTCAGTCATACCACCTTTCACGGTTTCCTGAGCTATTTCTTTCATTGAGAAGAGAATAAAAATGAGCAAGCATTGAACTTCATTCCTATCAGCGAAGTTATTTAGAACTGTTTTCTGTATCACGTCCTGAAACTCCAGCCACTGATGCGATACACCACCAAACTCCAATGAAGCAAAATAATTTGAATAAACCCTCGGATTTCATAGTTTTGGAATTTATCCCTAAAACAGACATATTTCATTAAGTCAAGGCCACATAACTTATCAAAAAGATAAAAACAAAAGCTTCTGCTTTAAATTGTGGACCAAAAGACTACAATCAGATTGTAAGGGAAGGAGGCACTAATATTAGCCAAAGTTGAAACAGCATTGATGTGGGAGGTCCTTCTGTATATGTGCTGCTTTTATTGGTTAATGAATAAAGCTGCTTTGGCCTATGGCAGGACGAATATAGCCAGTCTGGAAGAGATGTAGTAAGAGAGTAGGTGTAGTCAGAGAGATGCTGCCATGTAGCTGTTGAAGGAGAAAGACTCTAGAACAGAATCTTAGCTGAGAAGCCACAACCTCGTGGTGATACACAGACTAATAGAAAGGAGTTAATATAAGATGTAGGAGCTAGCTAGAAACACGCCTGTGTCATTGGCCAAACGGTGTTGTAATTAATATAGTTTCTGTGCGATTATTCTGGTCTGGGCAGCCAGGAACTATTGAGAAGTCTCCGTCTTCACAACATTCTTCTGATTTATTTTTAATAGCATCTAGTACCATACACAAGTCTGTGGAGAATGCTTTTGCTTGCAATTAGTTAGATCCCTCCCTTTTCCTAACTTTAGTGTCCTAAGAGCAGCGGTACATTGCACTTAGAATCGTCTTCTGGAAGTCCTCTCAGGCGAGGTCTTCTTTGGCTGGATCAGCAGCTGTCTCTGCCCTGAGGACTGTGGGCTTAGAACTGTGGTTTTTCCCTTCTTTCTTCTTCAGTACAGAAGGGAAGGACCCACCTCTGCTTTGCTCAGCATTGTATTCTCTGTCTCTGGTAAACACTAGATTTTTATCCAATAGTTAATAAATTAACAAACAGGCTTATTAAAATAGACAAATGTGCTGTTTCTTCTTTTGACTTTGGCACAAGAAGCCAAGTGCAAGAAACAAAAGCAAAAGCAAATGCTCTCATCTCTTTTATTGGGCTATCTGAGGAAGTCTCCAAAGTGAACACTGACTTGACCCCCAGCCAGCTCAAGGGCTAGCTGTGCAACCTTAGACAAGTAATCCTCATTTCTTTTCTTGTATCATAGGTATCACAAACCTCCCATTTGGTTGTGTCAGGGATAAATATGTACATCTAGCATACATAGCTACTCTACAAATAAACATTATTGTCATTAATTCTTGAAGTATTTGACGGCCCGGAATGAGTATTACAGATGGCATGGTAACTACCTGTGAATCTCTTCTCAGTACCTATGTCTTCCAGATCATATGGCAAATATAGAACAGGGCAGCACACGGTAGCAGCACAACTAGAAAGAGGGATACAATTAAAATAGAAAGTAACATGATTAAAGACTCAAAAGTCTGCACATGATGGTTTGTGTGGGAGAGTGTGACCACAAGTGGTTGACCCCCCTAATTTATTACAAGAGCTAGTGAGAACCTGCCCCAAAGCACACTCATCTCCCATATTTTCTTCAGGCCTCGCCTCTCTCTACTAAGTTAAATATCCCATATCTCGAGCAAGATATGCTTTTGGTTTTGGAAATCTTTGAGTGTCTACTTGGGAGTGGGGTGAAAACTAAACACAGTATTATTTTTACTTTTTCTGCTTTTATGAGACAGCATTTTGCTATGTACTGCTGACTAGCTGACTGACCTGGAACTCCCTGTACAAACCAGAGTGGCCTTGAACTCAGAGATCTGCCTGCCTCTGCTTTTCTGGTTTTGGGTTTAAAGGCATGTGCCACCTCATCTGGGTTAAACATGGTATTCTTTTCTATTTCATAAATAGCTTATAACATAGACTGAAGATAAGGTTACATAATCTTCTTAGTTTTTTTCTCTTTTTACTATAACCTATCACATACCCTATCACAGGTACAGAATTTTCAACCTGTGTCCCCTTGAGACAGGGTTTCTCTGTGTAGCTTTGGAGTCTGTCCTGGAAAGTATTTCATATTATGTATTGAGGAATTAGATATACTCAACCTTACTCCCTCTTGCTCCTCTCTTTTTCTCTCCTTGATTGGCAAGGCCACTCCCACCCATCTCAGGGTTTTGCTTTGGCTTCCCAAGGCCTAGATAGCCTTCCTATATATATCTACATAGCTTGCTCTCTCATGGTTTTGCTAAAATATCATATTTGCAGTAAAGCCAATACAGACCAGAAGATCTAAAATTACCCGACCTACACCCTATAAAATATACATATTAGGGTTTTTGGTTACTGCCAACCCTCCAGTACCAACATATAAGTTTGAGAACAAAGTTCAGTCTCGTTCCTTCGGGTACCCAGGGTGCCTAGCCTAGCAGCCGGCACACGCTGATATAGAATGCATGAAGCGTGGCTGGAATGTAGTCAGGGCAGGAAGTAGCGAGAGGTAAAGCTACAGAGTGCTAAAGAGGATTTGGATGCTGGGGCCAAGAGCTTAGATTTTATCTGGTAAGTAATGGGGAGCTTTAAAGGCAAGTGGCGTGTTCAGATCTGCTTGCCAGATAAATCACTCAAGGAAAGGATTTGAAGAGAATGGTCAGGGCAGAACCTGACAGTGAAGATGCTGCTGCAGTGAGAGAGGAAGCAAGACAAGGGACACATCTAATTAGGTTA
>NW_004949135.1:416946-436367 GCF_000317375.1 Microtus ochrogaster | reverse complement strand
CCGTCTCCCAGGGATCCAATGGGGGTGGGGAGGGAGTGTACTATACATGCTAATCAGTAGGCACTGGAACTCTGAGTTATATCCCTAGGCCAGAGATTTTTTTGTCTACCAATGAGTAGTTTTAAAGAGAAAACAGCTTTCATTTCAGGCTTCCACATATACTTGGTCCCAAACCCAGGAACCAAAGCAGGACTGTTTTTAAGTGAAGAATTTATGTATCTGTTTTATATGACTTCTTTGCCCAGATAGCAGAAAAGAATGTAACTTTTTGTATGTAATTAGTTCTTATTCTAGGCTTCACTTTATGGTAGACTTTCAGATAACCACCCAGAGAAATAATAATGTCTTCCCCCCAAAAGTCACTGTGTTCGGTTATGAAATAACCCATAATATAAGTCCAGACTCTTTCATTTGGTAAAAGTACATGGGAGAAATTAGAGAAATTCAAAGGCAATATTATATATTCAAAACCAATCTGAGGAAATACTTTCAAAATGACATGTAATTAGTCAGTGGAAGTTACTTCTCACAACATACTATTGAAGCAAATTGCTTTATGAGCTTTGCTTTCTCCCTAATCAAACTTCTACATAAAAATAAAGCCTAGAAGGACCATGGCTACACCGTCACTTCAGACTCTGTAGGAGGAAGTGCAGCCTAGTTTCAATAATAATTTATTGAGCATTTATTTTGTGCCAGAAACTGTGCTAGATAATCAATGGTGCACACTTTGTCGATGTGGTTTCCTCTTACTCTTTAGAAACGCAAAAACAAAGCCAAAAAGAAACAAGGGCTTATTTCAGAGCTTGTTAAATGTCGCTTTGCCATCAACTTGTGGAGATATCTTTTCAAAGGAGGAAAAACAATTTTCTTTCTGAAACCCAATCTTTTGTTACAACCTGCCTGGCTTATTAAAGATGGGGGTACTAAACAAGAAAGGGATAAAGAAGGGATGGAGGCAGTTTGATGCTATGTCCCAGAAGTTCATAAGTAAAATATGTACAAAACGTAAAATTACTTTTATGTAATAATAAGAACAAATGACATGGACTATTGACTGCCTGAAGATGAGATTACTCAGGATTGTGGAAGGAGCAGATCGGCTGAACAGAGAGAGGTAAGATCTGGGGTGTGCGTGGACACTCGCTTTGGGTTGCTTCTGAGTCATCAATTGATCACAGAGCTAGCAGGGACCATCCTTTGCATCTTTGCTGTACTAATTCCAGCCAAGGCATCCGCGTGGGCTAACAAGTGGCCCTTAACTTCAGCTAACCTAGCAAACTACCTGGCAGGTTTTCCTCCTCAGAAACAAAAGACTAAATCAGGGCTTGGAGGATTTAGCTCCCACTTGCTTCGGACTTTTGCTTACTAAGCCCCGGTGGCGGGTGTCACTTCACGGGACATTTCTCGGACACACACACACACACAAGCTCAAACAGCCGTGCCCCCCTAAGGCTAGCAGCCCAATTTTCCAGGATAGGCACGCTCTGCAAACAACCTCCTCACTCCTCGACACCCACCCCCCCCAACCCCCCTCCAAAAACATATGCGACTCCTTGTTCGAAGTCTCCCTCTTGCACTTAGTTGCCTCAAACATAAATCTTAAAAAACAAAAAAAGCCAGAAAGTTATCATTTGTGCATGAACTTCCAGAGCAGAAAGTGAAAGTGAGCACAAAGCACGCGCGGTGCTCCACAGCACGCGAGGAGGGAAGGGGCGGGCGCGAGCTCACCCTGGCTGGTCACGTGGCTGGAGGCTGTCCAATCCCTGAGGTCCCGGTTGCGACCCGGTGGGGTCCTCCGGTGCCTCGCCCTCTGTGAGAAGGCTGCTTAGCCAGGCTGGTTCTGCAGGACCCCGCGAACAGTGGTTTTGCAGCTCGCTGCGGTCCTGGTCCGCCCTGACCACACACTTCTCCATTGGGACTCCCAAGCCCCGCGGCTCCTGGGGAGTGCGAACCACCTTTCTTCGTCTGCTGTAGCTGCTGGCAAGTGCAAGGCACTTGCAGATGCGTCGCTCCCTTTGGGGCCCAGAAAGATGGTTCTCGCTCGGTTCTAGAGAGGGAACTAGGGCTGTATGCCTTCTTCCCCTCAAGCAAAT
The DNA here is from genome assembly GCF_000317375.1 of Microtus ochrogaster. NCBI lineage: Eukaryota > Metazoa > Chordata > Mammalia > Rodentia > Cricetidae > Microtus > Microtus ochrogaster. The sequence continues at coordinate 434,271 of NW_004949135.1, read as the reverse complement.
GTGCACAGTGATAATTAGATACAGTCTGAAACTCGGGTTTCCAGGGCAAGACCCAGTGAGTCCTGCTCTTGCTACTTTTCTTAGTTTGACCTACCCCTGAGCTGGACTGGGCTACTGAAACACCTGCCAGGTAGCAGGATTCAACGTCAGTTCTTAGGAATATTTTAAAATGTAGTTTTATGTGAAGGGTGGAGTAGTTAAGTATTCCACGGTGAGAACTTGCAGAATTTGGATCTCCCACTCTGTGGGATCGAACTTGGGTCACCAGACTTGGCAGCAAGCACTCTTTACCCTTTGGGCCAACTGGCCCGTCCTCTTCAGAATGTATTTCAATGACTGGGGCCCCTCGTAAACTATTTACACTTGATTCGATGTTGTAATTTAAAAGAACCAAAATCCTCACTTGAAGTTAAGTTTTATCCTAATCTCAAAGACTTCTGCAAACTTTAACTGTGGCGTCTACATTTTGCTTTTGCTTTGTTTTGTTTTCTTGTTTTGTTTTTTTCTTTTAACCACAATATCACCCTCAAAACAAAAGCTAGCTTTTCTTAGCTAAATAACAATGGGGAAACTGGTTTCAACTACCTCTGAGCAGACAAACCCCCACCCTCAAGGCCCTCGTCACACTCCAACCTGCCCTTAGGTATGTTTGTGTAATCGGAGACAGATTGTAGCTGCCTTGAAGTTTCTTCGGGAAAACTGAGTTTGCTTTCATTGAAGTTGCCTGTTTTCTGAGGTTATTGAGACACAGAGCGCGCCCCTAAGAAGACTGCGACTCTCAGACTGGAGGTCTTCTGGAGCTGACCGGGCTGCGCAGGTGTGCCACTTGTGACTGCGAAGAGCATTGGACGGTGGAAGGTCTTTAAAACGTTCCTTTTGCTACCTTAAAAAATAGATTTCCAAGTCGAGCCAGGGGTGGTTATTAAACCAGGATATCGGTGCGAGGAAAGACGCCCAGTGTTGGGATAGTAAATCAATGGAGGTCTCCTGCTGCTTCTTCTGTAAGCACATCCTCCGGTGGCAATAGTGATTTAAGATCTTTAAACGGGATGGAAGGGAAATTATGCTATATCCCCACATTCTGCCCAAAGGTATGTCGAATTTTGCATTACCCGTTGGTTAATAAAACGCACAGTCGGATACACTTCATTTTGGAACGTAAACTTAATATTGCCCGAATTTTGAACGACTTGTGCCAATTGAACTGGGGCAACCACGTTTACTCTGTCAGTAGCGCAAAAACTGCGCCCTTAGTTTTAGGCTCTGGGAGCGGGACAAGGAAGGCGGAGAGCGGGGCGTCTCTAGAGATGGGGCATAGGGCTGTCGCGTCCCGGTTTCTTTTAGGACTCCGAGACCTCGTGGGAGGCCATGGGAAGAGGTAAGACTAAGAAGAGGGGGATTCAGGACCGGTGCTCCAGCCATTTGTCAAAAACACAAACTGAAAAGGGAATTCGGAACTAGCGGCTCTTAATTAGACTATGCTGTACTAGATTGCGCAATTTATTTTAAAAAGAAGAGGGCGGGCAGCAATCCTGCTGGGACTCTGGTCCTCCTAGACATTCAAGGAGGTGTGAGAGAGTGGAGACACCTTTTATTCATCTTCTTTGATCAGAAGTCCCTTTCTTTAAAGTCCCAAAACCAAAGAAGAGCGGACTTAGGGTAGCCTAGAGGTTGCGTCACTTTGGATATAATAAGAACTAAGGGTTCTGAGAAAGACCAGGATGATCCTAGAAGGGGCTTTTTTTCTGTGTCGAGTCCCCCCCCCCCCCCCCCAGGCTCCGGATTGAATTGTTTTGAGAAGCAAACCTTCAGAGAACTGACGAGACCCTCCCGCAGTCATTGGCTGGGTGCTGCCTGTCACTTCCTAAGTGTGGCTGCCTTCGAGCTGATTCCGCGGCTTTGGTGGCTGGGCTTACGAACTAAAGTCTATGGTGAGCGAGCCAGGCAGGCTTCCTAGTGCAAGGCAGCCTAGCCTAGAGTCGGGGCCACCAGAGCTTTGGAGCCCTTGCAACCTGTGAGCAACATAGCGACACACAGAGCTTGGGATCGCCAGCCTGGAGAGATGGGGCCCGGTGGCTTCTAGAGTAGTCTTGCTTTCTTCCCGATTTTGAAATCCAGAGGGATGAGTCCCACTCGCAATGACACGAAGCTTCTCCTCAGGTTCTCAGTTCCTGGCGAGTGTGTAGGTTAGGCTCCAGCAGAGGATGGTTTGGACAGGTGCCAGTATTGAGAATCTAGCTGGCATGGTCACCTTCACTATGGGGTCAATGAACCATGGGCTGCCTCTTTCACAAGCAGGCTAGGCGGTTTTTTTTTTCAGCAAGGGTTTATTTATTTATTTATTTTTCTTTTTAAAAGGAACCTTCGGAGATCACTATTTAGAGTTTTAAACGTGTTGATGCAACAGGCAATTATAAACAGAACGAAAGGCAAAGGTTTGCCTTGAAACTGCTTTGCTTTGTTAATGCTGAATAAAACAGCAGAAAACAATTGGTTAAGTGAGTCTTCAGCTGGAAAGTAACAGGAACGACCCAGAAAATGAGGAAAAGAATAAAATGTACAGTCGAAACTCAGTAGAGATGTCTGGGAAGCTCTGTTCCCACTAGAAGCCTCTTTCTCCCAGAGAGAATATTTGTGGAGGAAAATGATTTGGTTATTTTCACAGTATTACAGCTCCCTTTGAATCAAACTCTTTTTTCATCAAGTAGACTTGGTTCTTTAATTAGGAAGCACAATTGAGTTTCTAACAGATGTTGTCAGCCACAAACTCTGATCCAAAATAATAGTGTAATTAGTTTGGGGGACATCTTTAGTTTATAAGGCCTGAAATTAAAATATGATGTTTTTAAACACTGCGGTACAAAACCACGGGGAACATTTGTTCCAGAGTCTGGGAGTAGCACCACTTCCTTGTTCTGCCTTGGAAAAGCATTCAGTAGGATGGATGTAGCCCTCCTCATTCATTTTTGTACCTCTTTCAATTTTATTCAGATCTTAGGAAATTAAAATTTCAAAATATTTTCTGATTGTTAAAAATTGAAATCCTTAAAACAGTGTTTTCCCAATTAGTTGGAATTTTTGTATATATATCATAACTTTAGTCTTCTAGAGCTAGTTAAGCAGCTAACTATAGTTTTTTTTAAAGCACACGCTTAATCTGAATCACTGTTACCAAACTTTTAGTACCCTGAAATATAAGTATAAACACAGATTTTCTGTAATAATCATCTGACAAGTGAGATATTTGCCAATTTTACTGGGTGTGGTAAAATTAACAATTGGGCCATTCTACTTTGAATATCAATATATAACATCAAGATAAGCCAAGCAGGGTGTTCTTCTCCAGCCAGCTCTGGCCTCTTCTAGACTTTATGCTGCATGGTTCAGATTTGTCTTTATAAACTATCCATTTCCTAGACATTGGAAGATGCAGGAAGTCAAGATGTTCTCTACAGTACTCAACAGATCCACTGCCAGAAGTTCTTATGATTTGAACAGCATTTGAATGTATACCAGGCTTCAAAATCTATCTGGTGTTGAGCAAAACCCAGTTTCTGTCTAAGAATAGCCTGCTCCCCTTGTGTGGATCTCTGTGCTTGTCTTAAAAGTTTTTTTAAACATCAAAGGCCAAGAGAACATTACATTGTGAGGTCTGGGCCTCCTTGAGAATCGTCCCCATTTGAGCCCCCAGCCTCCTGAGTCCTCCTTATTTTCTAGTGACAACACCTCTGAGGGGCAGATAGAGTTAAAGTTACCCCCTCTGGCCACAGTCACTAGAATCCTTTGTTTCGGACACAAAGGAGACGTTATTTTAACCAAATAGAGTACCTTTGCCTTGGAGTCACATCTCTGTGGGTTTTATTTGTCTTAAGTTAGCTAGAAAACAAACCTCTGCTACAAACTTTGCAGCTTAGTTTAGGACTGCAGATTTCTTTAACTCTACCCCCAAACTGTCCATGTACAGCTGATAGAGATCTGTGTGTAGAAACTTCCTAAGTGGACAATATAATGTGAGTGACACTTGTGTGTTGAGCACAGTTGTGGAGTAAAAGTCAGACAGGGGGACCCGGCATTCCCAAACAAGTCTCATTGATAAATGTAAGGTATTCAGCATTCTCAAACAAGTCTCTTTGATAAGTGCAAGGTACCCATCATTCACAAACAAGTCCTAAGCATCTAAATGATTCCCCAGTTTCTTCATGCATCGTGAACTCCATGAATGCAAGGCCAGGATTGAATTTGTTTTAAGTTGTTTCTCTTTTTTTGTCTTATACCAGGGTGTGGGTTTAGTTACTAAAATAATTTTAGTCTGCTAAAACAGTGTTTGTTGGCCAACTGCTGGCATTTCTGGTCTGATCTGTATTTAGGAATCCTTCCAGGTCTATCATGTCCTTACTGACTGCAGGTGGTGATGTGAAAGTTCTCTGGGTTCTTCTCTCTGTGACTCCTCAGTCCTCTTCAAAGACAGTTGCTTGGAGTGGTTTTCCTCAGAAGTTCCTAGTCTGTGCATCTGTAAAAGAAAATTTAGATTGTTTCCTGACTTCTTGGGAATAATGAAGCCATCAAAGGCATTACAACTTACTAACAATTACTGGGAAGCCGATTTCTGGGCTTTATAATGAGTATTTGGGCGAACGCGTCTGTCTATATTTTAAAAAGAGCTATATAGCTTCTATTTCGGGAGAGCTTTATTGTTCTACACTGAAATCTTAATATATTATGGCTCATGACCTTCACAATGTATCTTAATTTGAGGAAAAATTTCCCACAAGAATTGAGCCACATTTTCTTGTAATTTTTGCAGAATTCTACAGAGTTGCAGTGGGAGACTCTGTATAGCAAGCAGCCTGTCTGTCACCAGTTTCCTGAGTAGGATATGAGGTTTTCCCGGATGAAATTTCAAGTATAGTTCTGTGACTTGTAATGCAATATGTGGATAATATATGAACAAAAGCCCGTGAGCTGAGCATTGCCACTGCAAAGGGAAAATATTGTTTGCTTCTTGTAACTGTGAGGAATACTTACGTGTTAGTAGGGATGGGGGTCATTGCTTGAAAGAAAAGGTCACTACAGGCAGTACTACACATCTGACAGCAGAGAGTTGATTTGTACCTAGTTCACTTATTGAAATCACAGGGAGCGGGTTGCTGGAGCTTAGAAACTTTCTATTAGAAAAGTGTGTATTTAGATGGTTTCTGTTTTATATGGATTTAGGTAACAGCAGCGTGCAAGTAGCTTGGATATATGAATTTCACGTATCTTTATTACTAATTAGACTCTTTTCTGGTGGAGGCTTCCAACAGCTTTGTCAACCCTTCTCAGCACCTCCCACTTGACATGTCTGAATATGGTATTCTGAATTCATCAGCGTGGGAGGTTGTGGCTAAATAGTAACCTTTGCCTTTGGTTGTTAGTTAGAAAGATACTTTAAATATGACACATACCAGGGCAGCTTTAAAAGGCTGCTCTGCACTTACTAAGTATTTTCTGCACTAACATAAATTGATCTAAGACCTGAAAGACGTTAGGAGTAGGAAATCCAGACTCTGCATAAACCCCTAATTCAGAATGACACACTCATTTTCCCGCCACATGTCTGACCATGAAAAAAAAAATGTTTTGCTAAGATTTGTAGGACTGGGAATATAGTTCAGTGCTAAAGCACTTGCCTTACTGGTGCATGGCCCTGGGTCCAGCCCTCAGCACAAAGGAAGGGATTTGGAGGAGGGACAAAGGGAGGGAGGGGTAAAGAGAGAGTGGGAGGGAGAAAGGACAATGAGGGAATAGAGCACACCTGTAATTCCAGCACTTCCAGAGGCTGAGGAAAGAGGGTTACCCCAGGTTACAATGGGCTGCATAGTAACTAAATTCCAGACCAGTCTATGCTATGAACTTTCAGATTAATAGTCTCAATTTGTTCCCGAGTAAGACACCAAGGAATCTGTCCACCTGCTTTAAAATCATGACAGTGATTTCCAATTTCTATGTATGCTTTTTTCGCATATGTTCTCAGCCTAAAGATTGGTAGTCAACTTTTGTAACAAGGTAACTTCTTGGGCTGATGGTTGTTAGAATACCTACCTACTGTGTACCAGGCCCAGGATTTTATCCCCAATGATGTATCCCGATCGTATAACAAAATAATAATGTTTGCCATTTATGACCCTGCTTCAGCTTCCTGGCAACTTCTGTCTTTCCTTGTTTGGTTGTTAGAATCAACCTGCCTAAATTTTTGTGCTAGCATTTTATAATTAAATTTTCTTTTCATTTAGATTTGAAAGACAATGTAATGAATTAGAATAAAAAATATTACCCTAAAGTGATATATAATTCTTTTTATTTGGGTTAAACTAGAACAAGACACCAATTTCTGGTTATTGATTACTGATATGTCAGATGAAGTGTTATACCTCAGAACAGAGAAGTGATGCCCCAAGTGCACAGCCAGCCCTAAACTCTTCCGAAAGTTTTCCCATTTGCTGTTCTCTAGGCTTTTCCCAGACTTGATGGTCATGCACACTATTGTGTGCTCCTGCTGTTTATGGTAGACTTAGTATCCTAGGAAACCTTCTCTTCAGCCCAAAGTACTCTTTCTTGAAGTCATACTCTGATGCATGGCCTGGCACGAAGTCCTCTCAGGCTTGATAAGCTCAGGTGTACTGAAGCAGAATTCTCTGTCCTTGGTGATTCGAGCCTCCAGCACAGTAAAAGACTGTCTTATTATTTACTAACAAGCTTATGCAACTTTTGCTCTTACTCCACATACATGTCTAGGTTTCACTAGTCAAACAGAGAATACTGAAGTTATACATATTTGAACTGAAAAAAATAACCAATTAAAATTCAATAGTTTCCAAATATTTAGCACTTACATCTTTTAAAAAGATTTTGTAGATGCAAGTTTCTGTCCCTGATGACCCCACAGCAGCAGGTTTCCCAATGAAACATGCAGAGGCTTATATCATTATAAACTGATTGGCCTATTAGCTCAGGCTTATTATTAACTAGCACTTACAACTTAAATTCATCTATTTACAAATTCTTGTCTATGTTTAACCACATGGCTTGGTACCTTTTCTCAGTGAGGAATTCTCATCTTGTTTCCTCAGCAACTCACGGGTGACTGCCTCTCTGCCTTTCCTCTTTCTAGAATTCTCTTAGTCTGATCACCCTGCCTATGCTTCCTGCCTGGCTACTGGCCAATCAGCGTTTTTTTTAATTAAACTAATGATAGCAGCAAATCTTTTCAGTGTACAAGAGCATTATCCCACAACTTCCCCCTCCCCTTTTTCTTTTCAAAACAAGAGCTCTGAATCTAATCTCTTTTTTAAAGTTTTTTTCCCTGAACATTACAACTGGTACCCAATAATATAAACAAAGACAAACATCCATAATCCTTTTTTTTTTTAATTGAGCATAATCATCTAGGCCACTTCCTGCTGATTGGGGGTGTTTATGGTCAAGTCCTGCCTGGAATATTCTGTGAGGCTGGATCATCTCAGTCAGCATTCTTGAGACTGTTCTAGATATAAAACTCAGAGGAAACTGCAACAGAGGTGCTCTGAAACATTGGATCATCTGAGCCATCAGCATCTATTGGAGATTTTTCAGAGGTCTTACTTGATGAAACTTTTTCTAACCAAGAATGAATCCATAGCATTTTGTGTTGGGAGGTTTGTTTGGATTATTGATATCTTTTTTCTGTGTCTGTTCTAGATTCCTATTCCTTTCTTAGTCATATAATATTTTTCTAATCTGTGGCTTAGCTTTACATTGTATATGACATCTTTTTAAAAAGTATATATTTAGCCATGTATAAAAACCTGTAATGCAAACAATGGGGTGGCAGAGGCAGGAGAGCCATTCTCAAACACTTGGTCAGCCTGATTACATGAGACTCTGTCTAAACAAATGCACAGACAAATGTGTTTTGATTTTAATAAAATGAAATATATTGATCTTGATTCTAATGTACCTAAAATTTATGTTTCTGTTTGTTAAAAAGCACTGACCAGGCATGGTGGCTCACGCCTTTAATCTCATCCCTCAGGAGACAGAGGCAGACAGATCTCTGAGTTCAAGGCCTCTAGGTCTACATAGTGTGTTCCAAGCCAGGTACATAAATAATTCCTTCTCCCCCAAAAAAATAAGTAAGGAGAAAATAACAGATACAGAGATATATGTTTAAGTTTTTAACCAAGTGAATACCTATTCATTATATGTCAACGCCCTCATCCTTCCCTTACACTTTACAAACGCTATCTCCTTCGCTAGAGAAATGGATCAACCACTAAACACACCCGCTACTCTTCCAAGGACCCCAGTTTGGTTCCAGCACCCACATCAGATAACTCAACTCTCAACTGCCTGTAACTCCAGTTGCAGGATATTCAGTGTCCTTGTGGGCACTGCCCATATGGCACACACAGACCCACATCACACATAAGTTTAAGTTTTGTTGTTGTTTGTTTGTTTGTTTGTTTTTCAAGATAGGGTTTCTCTGTGTAGCCCTGGCTGTCCTGGAACACACTCTTTAGTGCAGGCTGGCCTTGAACTCAGAGATTTGCCTGCCTCTGTCTTGCAGGTGTGTCAACAACTACCCACCTATAAGTGAGATTTTTAAAAAGCTGCCTCCATCACCTGTCAATCTCTTACGTCTTTGTATATGTACCTTTTTGTGTTTCTGTATCATTGCAGTGGGATAAACTACTTTGTCTTTAACATCTGGCACAGTGTATCCCCTTCTATGTTCTTCAAAATAATCTCTTTGTGTGTTCATTTAGAATTATTGGGGACCAAACCTAGAACCTCACCTATGAGTAAATCATGGTTTCTATGGAAACATTTTGGGTCCTTGATTTTTTTCATGTGACTTTGAGGTCAGCATATGTACCTTTTACATAGTGAAGATAACATTCATAAAAATTTTGGACATTAATATCCACAAATAACTTTTCTGCAGAATTTCAAGCTGAGCATATTTAGTATGTTCTCCATATAATTTTTAGATCTTTGTTGAAATTAAAACTTATTATGTAATGGATAATAAACACTAAATTGAAGTCTACTTTAATTCTCTTGACTGTCCTGAATTTTGGTATGTTAACAAAGTCAGAAAGTTCATCTCATTTTTAAAAAAATGTGAAAATTTGACTAAGCAGAAAAGTTTGTTTTGTTTCACTTTCTTAAGTAGCACTTGAATTGAGATGTGATGGTCTAAGCAGGCAATGGCTCTTTTCCCTTTTGTTTTAGCAGAGCTGGAACAATGGGTGTTACTTGAGAACAGCCTTCTCACCTTTGCTGTGCTCCGAACAGGTTTCAGGGCATCCCAAGGTTGTCAGAGGCATTGCAGTATTTTAATTTAATGTTTAACTTCTGAGAGAATTGCTTAGAAACATTTACCTTGTCGGTTCCCCAGGGAAATAGTTAGATAATGGTGACTATTTGTGAAGATAATACACTTCATAAGAAGCTTCTTTGGACAAAGGATTAAAAGTAGAATTGCTGTAGATTCTTTTCACTGGAAATTTATTTTTAATGCTTTCATCTTTAAGACATCTGAAATGGGAAATGAGCTTTAATATTAAAATATTAATATTATTAGATAATATAATATCTATATCTATAATATCTATAATAGATATAAATATCTAGAATGTCTTTAAAATGTATTTTGCTTTATACAAATTTAGAAATATCTTCGCATCATCTTCATCAAGTATAAATTTCCATCCTTCTTTTATACATTTGTTGAGGTTTTTGTTTTGGGAATGTTTTTTCCCCTTCCTTGTTTTTGTACTGTGGAAAAAGAAATGATACTTAGGGCAGGCAGTTTGTTCCCTGCTGTAACTTCTACACTGGTCTGAGAGGCACCTGGCACACTACACTAACAGGCCCATGGCCCTCATTTTGACATTCTTTTCTGTTTGAGGGTTAACTTGGTTAAATTTCTTAGTCAGGGGCAAGAGGACATTCAATGGGATTCTGGGTTATTTGGGTATGATGGGGTTAGTTTAGAGCTATTATTCTTCTTTCATATTTAAGTTAATTCATATATTCCAAGTTATGCCCTTTACAGTTATGCCCAATATATGCCCTTTACAGTTAGATATAAGACCATATAGTCGCAGCTTAGGATAGTGTCTCATTTATTGATTTACCTCCTGCATGTCAATTTGTATTCTGTGACTGAAGTGATCATTGTCTGCGGCAGGACACGTTGAGTGTAAAATGGGGCATTAGGAATAATCACTGTCAGGATAATAAGCGCAAGCCAGGCTATTTCCCAGCAAGCCAGAAGACACTAACTTCTAGGTGTCACGATTCCTACAGCCAAGAAATTTTAAAAATAGCTTACTTAGCTCTCTCAGGAGAAATACAGGAAAGAGGGAAAGAGTTGGTTGGAGGGAGAGGCATTGTCCGTGTAGGTATTGTACCTAGGACCCTAATTCACACAAGAAAAGACTGTTAGGGTGTGAAGTGTGCCCTACCTGTTCGGTTCCTTGAATTTGCACACCCAGTGCACATTTTGAAATATTTCCCTGAACATCTTCATTTCCTGTCCCTAAGTCTTATGATGTACTCTGTCTTGAGAATTTCTTCCACTTTTTATAGTTGGATCAGTTTTATTCGTCTAGGTTTAGGTGAGTGGTTCTCAACCTGTGAGTTGCAACCCCTTTGAGGGTCCAACAACCCTTTCACAGAGGTTGTAGATCAGATGTCCTGCATATCAGATATTTACATGACAGCTCATCACAGTAACAAAATTACAGCTATGAAGTAGCAGTGACAATTGTCTTATGGTTGGGGGTCAGCACAACATGGAGAGCTGTATTAAAGGGTCACAGCCTCAGGACAGTTGAGAACCACTGATCTAGGAAACTGGTTCACTCTTTAGTTTTGGGTTTTTGCCTTTTGTCTTTTGAGCCACTAGGGGAAAAGGCCTCCAAGTGGGCCTTGTGTTGACTTTCTTGGTCAAACAAGCTTCAAGTCTTGTTGATTTCTTTGGATTATAAAGATTGTGAGAGGGGCAGGTAGAGTATACTAGCTCCCCACACCATGGAAACCAGGCATTGTGGTACACACTGTCTGCCATCCCAGCAGCACTGGCCCCAGGGGAGGAGGAGGGAGGCCGGAGGCTGCAAATACCAATCCTTGACTGCATATAGCAAGCTCAGGCCAGTCTGATCATCTCAGAGATACAGGGTCTGAGAGGTAGGAAAAGCCTTTCATGGCAGCCTAGAGCTTGCTCACTTTTGGACCCAAGTGCGTGTGGTTCTCAAACCAGAAAAGCTTTGTATGCCTCGGTTGCTTTGATTGTTTGCCATCCGGAGGGAAAGTGAGGGGTGAGTCAATGTGGACAGGACAGCTGGGAAAGGGGTTGCCTCTCTTTGAGGAGGCTGTATGGAATGTTTATGTAGAGTCATTTTAGGTTTTGTGGGTCATATCCCCTGACCCCTTCTGAAATCTATACCCGGGAATACAAAATATGGCAGTGTGTATTTGCCGATCATCAGAACAAAGGTTCCCACAGGGGTTAAACTACCTGGAAGGGAGAAAGGGCTCTGTGGCTTTCCACAGCCTGACCGCTCTGCTCTCTCACTGTAGCTAGCTAGGTTCTGAGTAAGCAGCAGAGAGAAAACTGCAGCTGGGGGCCCTTCCCTGCCTTCTCTGGGCAGCAGGGAAGTATGAGTCTGCGCCTGGGCGGGGAGAATCTGAGCTACCTTGAGGAAATGGGAGGAGACTGAGGAAAAGGTGCTAACATTGTTGACATAAATGCCGAAGCCCAGTGTTACCAAGTTATTGGCCTCTTTGTTTAGAACCCTTCTGATAGGCAATAAGGAATGGAAATGTTGGCCCATACTGTTTAAAAGACTGATATTTGTGTCCCCAAAGATAAGCATGTCCCCAGCAACTTTCTGAGGATTTACAAATATTTGCATGTAAAAGAATGTAGTTGAAAAAAAGAACCAAGTGATTCCCTATCAGTCTATTCTCTGGTCTTCCTATAACTGAGAAGATAATGTATCTTAAAGGGGGTAGGGGCTTGGTTGTGTGATGTTTAACAGATCATTCACAATCTTATCCTTTTCCTTGGGGGTTATTAGTATTATTACTCTCTATTTTCAGATTTGGGGTAAGACATCTGGGGGAAATCCTGTCAATGTCAACTGTGTGACACAGTTCCTGCATGCATGAGTTTCAGTGACCCAAGCTGGTCTGCTACTCAGCAATCATACTGCCTTGGCTTCCCATGGTACTATTACAATATTGGGTTAATACGTGAATGTATGTTTTAACATTCCAAAGTGTCATCAAAAGGTACATGCAAGGGCTAGAGAGATTGCTTAGTGGGCAAGCTTCATGGCTTGATTTTAATTCCAGAGACCCACACAGTGAAAGGAGAAAACCACTCCCACAAGTTGCCCTCTGACCTTGGTAAACATAACATGGCTTATACATGCATGTGTGTGTGTACGCGCACGCGCTCACCCACACACACAATAAAAAATATTTAAGATGTATATCCACTTTTACTGTCAGCATAAGACCAACAAGGTAAAATGCTTGTAACCCCAGCACGGGGAAGGCTGAGGTAGGCGAACTGAGGCAGGTTGATGCCAGCATGGGCTGCTTAGCAAGATCTTGTTGCTAAAAAAAAAAGAAGCTTTTTAAAAATCTTTTCTTAAAATAAAGACTTAGTTAAAGTATTTACCCTTCTATATAACTTATCAAACAACTATCCAAATGCTGTATCTGTGAAGGATAGAACAGCTTCTCCCCAAATCAGTATTTCTGCGGAAACACCTGCTGGATCCCCCTTCTGGAAGCGGCTTCAGTTGCCTCTAACTCTTCCCTTCATCTTTGCTGCCCTGCAGCTGAGCGCTGGCTGGAATTTTCTTAAGACAGAAAGAACGACACTTTCAGAAAATCTTTGACAATGTTTAAACACCTCTTATCAAAGCTTAATTTCCATGAATGATTGATTTGGGCCCTTGATGGGAGGCTGAAGGACGTTCAATTACCGCATTTTCATGTGCTAATGAAGCCTAGGGTGACACGGCAGCCTGTTTGGATATGCACAGGACTTCTACAGTTTTTCTCCAGGGTTTGGCTCCACCAAATTGTTGTTTTACTGGGCCTCTGTGGCTAATCTGTCTGTCCGCACGGGCCTTGGCCTTCCTCAGCAGGAAGGACTGCAATTAGTGAAGCTGTCAGCCAGGGGTTTAATTTCAAGAGAATTTATTCTGTACAAATCTTCCAATAAGTTGCAAAATCAATGATATGCAGGAGTCCTTCTTGTCCTCCAAGGTGCTCCTTGAGGATTCATTTTTTAAGTAAAATCATTTAAATCAAGAAAGAAAACCTTACAATTTCAAACTTTGAGGTTTTTAACTTTTTCCTTTTTATTGAAAATAGATTTTTTCTTCCTTCACATAATATAACTTTGATACAATTTCCCCTCCTTCTACTCCCAGTTCATCCCCACCTTTCCCTCCTCTAAATCCACTCCCTTTCTGTCTCTCATTAGGAAACAAAAAACAAACAAGCTTTTAAGGAATAATAGAAAAATAAAATATATAAAGATAAAACAAAAACCAACACATAAGAATGGGACAAAAGAAACAAAAAGAAAAGATCTCCCCAAAAGGGACAAGAAACAGATATAGACACAGAAAACCACTCCTTTTCACACTCAGAAATCCCATTGAAAAAAAACAACAACAACAACAACAAACCCTCTAAACTGGAGGACATATAATCAAAGGACCTGTAGACCAAAAGGGGGGGGACAGCTATATAAATAAATAAGATTAAATTAACAAATAAGATAAAATTTAAAAAGTGGTGGGGGAGGAGTGATCCCTGACAGAAGGAAGCTTGAGAGTCTCCTAGAACTTAATTTTGCTTCAGATACCATTTTATAAGGCTACTGTACTTATAAGATACCTTCTCCTGTCTTCCAGCCTTCCCTTCCCATAGTAAAAATTAGAAAAGGGAGTAAGCCCTTTGCCAGCTAGCACCAAAGTGTCCTCAGTGTCTGCTTTGTGCCCATCTAAGAAGCAGGTCTCCTTATGAGGTTCTTGGGGGTGAAGGCTATCCCAGCCGCACTCCTGTCTGGACACATACCACTCTGGCATTGCACCACAGTGGTAAGGGAAGAATCCTCCTCATGGCTTCTCTCCGGGCAGAGCACTGTCCCGGTGGACCTCTGCCTGAGAGTGACTCAGCATGCTACCATGACTAAGATTTCTCTGACAGTGGTGCTCCATGCAACTTGGGCCATTTCCTTGCCAGACCATAGAAAGCACATCGGACTCTTGTTAGTGTTTGTTGCATCATGTCCCCATTGTTCCTTTGGGGCTTAGTCACAGTGAAATCAAGCCTGACTCCCCGGGATGTCTCTCCTGTACTTCCTAACTGCACGTTTAAGAGCCGGCGTGTCAAAACATCTTTGAAACAAAAGCAGATGTCATTTTGTTATACTGTCTGAGCAGATCATTCATGTAAAATTTCCTATTACATGATACTAAGGGTACGAGGAGACCTGGCAAATGAACAAGCTAGATTTTTAAAGATTTATTAAAGTTGTTTTAAGAAAGCTTTATAGAGCTATTGTGTGTGTATGTGTACGCGCGCGAGCTCGCACACTGGGGGTTGTGTATGCTGAGTGTGTACATGAGTCCCACACACATGCAGGAGCCCTTGGAGGTCAGAGGAGAGTATCAGGTCCCCTGGAGCTGGGACAATAGACAGCTGGAACTGCCCGATAAGAGTTCTGGGAACTGAACCCTGGTTCCCTTGTAAGAGCAGAAAATGTTCTTCAACCACTGAGTCATCTCTCCAATTCCTGAACAAGCTATTTTTACCACTCATGCGTTGTTACTTTTCCTTTCTTCCATCTTAGGGTTTTAAGCAGAGACAATGTGCTCCCCATATTATTGGGGATTTTCCCTCCCACATTGCTGGAAACCTTTCCTTCCTCTCACTCCCACTTGAGGGCTAGTAGTCCAGGCTACCGCCAGCTCACCCCTTTCCCATCGCAGTTAGCTTGTCTTTGTAATTTCCAAAGCTCAACTCGGGAGGATTTTTCCCAGCTCCACCCTGTCCCCTGGCTAACCCTTCGTCCACCCCAGCGTCAGCTCAAGCTCCCTAACCATTAGGATATCGTGTGAGGATGAAGCCCAAGATCATCTCCTACCCACCACACTCTGTGTATTGTGATGTTTGTCCATCCTGATGAAGTCTCTTTGAATCTTCAGATCTTCCAATGCACTGGTTCTCAACCTGTGGGTCATGGCCCCTTTGGGGGTGAGCAGCCCATTCACAGAGGTCCCAGAGGCGATATCCTGCATATCAGATATTCACATTATGATTCATAACAATAACAAAATTGCAGTTATGAAGTAACAGCGAAAATAATTTCATGGTTGGGAGTCTGCACGACACGCATTAAAGGGTTCCAGCATTAGGAAGGTTGAGATCGCTGCTTTGCTTTAAATACAGACCAGATTTTAAGCACCTTAATCCTACATCCTTTGCAAAGCCCTCCAGGAAATTGCCTTATGTCTCTCCCCTCACTGCAGCGGGGTCTGTTCCATGGGCGTTCTTTCTTCAGTTCATTCAGTTCATTCTCCCTGTGCATCCTGTATTCCAGGATTAATTACAGCATTAACAAGGACACTATCGTCTGGTGAATGCTTGCTGCAGACATTGCAAGCCCAACAACTGCCTTCTGGGAACATGCGTGCACGTGTGTGTGTGTGTGTTCGTGCGCGCGCGCGCACACACACACACACACACTTTACCGGGGGCGGGGGACGGGGGAAGTAGGTAATCAGGTGATATGGGACTGTTTGGTGGTGCCCCTTACCTGAACTACAGGCAGAGACCACTTCAACACTCTCCCCAGTTCCCACAGGGCTTCTTATCTTAGCTTAAGAAGAATCCTGATTCCTAACAGTGGCTTAACCTGTCTTGATTTTCTTCTGGTACCTGAAAACCCTCTGCTTCAATCCTGTCTGGATGAATTTTACCCTTTCCGTAAGGTCCAGATCAAAGACCACCTTCTCCATATAGCGGTGGCCAGGTTCATAGCTGGACATCCTTTTCTCTGCTGAAGACCAAACAGGCTGAGCACAGCTGCCACCGGTGGGCAGGTGTTCTCCCATGAGCCCTTGTCTTCCCTTTGCTCTGCACCCCAGTTCCTGTCTTAGTCGCTAGTTTGCCTAGAGTGTTTGCATGGGAGGCTGCTTGGCATTTGGTTTGCCTTTAGGATGAAGTAAATTAACTTTGACACGAGAAATTTGAAACAGAGAAATTGGACAAATCGCAAACGAGTGGAAAGACACTCAAAGTGGATTGATGACAATCAGACTTCAAACTGTCACTCAGATACTTCCGAGAGGATTCACTCAGCTTTCCACATCCAGTATGGCGACCATGTATGTGGACTTTTAAGGATAACTTTCTCTTTCTGCTGCTAGAAGGGAAAGGTTACAGTAAAGTGAAAAAAATTTGAGGAAGTTGGCAAATTGACCTGAGAAATTAGCATCTTCAGGCGAATCATTTTCCAGGGGAGGGGACCGTCCGCACATATCCGTAGGTGTAGTAAAGGAGGAAGAGCAGCAAGGGGACACATCAGCATGGACACTTCTGGAAAAAAGTTATATCAAGATAGAGAGCACAGATAAACGAACCTGGAGTCTAGCTGAAGGAGAAAAGAGGTAACCAGAATGGGAGACACAGAATATCTGAGTTGCAGGAGGGGGGAGGGCGGCTGTGAATGTACATTCTCCGTCCTCCGTATGTAGGTCACTGCTGTGTCAGGTTAGACTCAGAAGTCCACTGAGCCATCTGCCATCTATGGGTTCCCAATACGTACTCCATCTCCGTCTCTGGTGCATGGGAAAACTGGCTTAGCCCATCCACAACCCAGTTCAGCTGATCTAGTTAAGCCTCAGAGCGTGGGACCCCAGAGAATCTGCCTGAGTACTGTCCTGGGGCGGCCAGGGTTGTTGTTGTTGTTGTTTTTTTGTTTGTTTTTTTGTTTTTTTAGCTTTAATTTTCTAACCTTGTAGGGACAGAAGTCATCCCCTTCTTTTTGAACAAGTGCTAAGAATCTCAGATTTAAACATATATATGCTATCCAATGCAATTTTATGCAGCCATGGAGAAAATGAAATGCAACTAGAGATCAGTATGTTAAGAGGAATCTGGCAGAATTAGGACAATTGTCATGTGCTTTCTGTCATATGCAGAATGTAGATTTAAAATTGTGTGTGTGTGGTGTGTGTGTGTGTGTGGTGTGTGTGTGGTGTGTGT
>NW_004949135.1:402339-416846 GCF_000317375.1 Microtus ochrogaster | reverse complement strand
TGTGTGTGGTGTGTGTGTGTGTGTGTGTGTGTGTGTGTGTGTGTGTGTGTGTGTTTGTGGACCACAAAAGAGAAAGGGGATCATGAGAGGGAAGGAGGACGTCTTAAGGGAGGTGACAACTAAAATAATGAATTACAGGGGATAGGGAAACAGAGACAGGATAATTTAGGGGAGAAGAAACCAGCAGGACAGAGGGACAGAGGGACAGGGCACAGAGGAAGAGACTAGGGAAGGGAATGAAGGAGAGCAAAGGATGATGACATGCCTGATGACGATGCTATGATGAAACCCATGTTGTTGCACGCTAACCTAAAAAATTAATAAAATTTTTCGTTACAGCTTAATGCTGCAAATATATAAGTAGAAGATTAATTTTGTATACGTTTCCACTCAAAACATTGATTGATTGATTGATTGATTGATTGATTGATTGATTAAATCGTGCTGAAATCTATTTGTGAGATAAATGACCATGATCCTGGGCATGGTGAGAGATGCTAAGGCAGGGGGATCACAAGTTCGAGGCCTATCTGAGCTGCCCAGGGTTTTGAAGGAACTTCGTAAGAGCTTCTTATCATAATTAAAAGGCTTCTGGACACAGCTCCTCAGGCAACCAAGGCTCGGCCTGCAGTATTTGTTGCTGCTTCTCTCATTTTCAGCAGATTCATTTTTAATACTTACTGGCTCAGTGCCGCCAAGAGTCTCGAAGGGCGCTCTGTGCTCTCAGACAGCTCTGCCCACTCTCTTCTTGCCTGCACTGGCTTCTGCTGCAGGCAGGCTGGGTCTTCTGTACGCAGTTTTCCTTAGCACGGTTTGCCCCCCTCCCTTCATTGGCTTGATCATCTCTTCACAGCAGCAGCCTTTCCCGGTGCTTCTGTCCCTCTTCTTATCTGGCTTTAGTCAACTATTTCATAGCTCTTGTCACTTTCCAAATGCCTTTACCAATTTGTTTACTTCCTTATTGTCTGACTCTGCCAGAATGCTAACTGCCACGAGGCAAGGAATTGATTTGCTTGTGTTTCTCTCTGTCTGAGGAAATCTCTAGAATATAAAAATTAAAAAAAAATACATGAATAAAAACTTCACTAAACCACTTATAATACAAATGTCACTGCGTTTAGCATTTTTTTGAAAAAAGAAAAAAAGTCCAGAACCGGGCATAGTGACACACATCTCTGATCCCAGCACTCAGGAGACAGAGGCAGGATCTCTGAGTTTGAGGCCAGCCTGGTATGCAAACAGCCAGGGCTTACAGAGAAACCCTATCTCAAAAACCAAAAACAAACAGAAAAGACAAAATCTGAAATCAGATTATTTTTAATAAAGAGTATCTTCCTTTAACTTTAATATAAGCCTAAATATAGCCTTTAATACAAATTTATTATAGAATGAGTATAAATAACAACAGAAAATTATAGACTAGAAGTATAAATTTACATTTTCTCTAAAATCACATTCCAAAATGATAGATTTGACCTAAAAAAATAGAAAGTATTGGGGGGGGGATTGGTGTTGTTTTAGAGGACTTTAAAGGCAGCAGTTGGTTTTCTGGTGACAGGTGTCTCTCTCTTTTTAAATTACCAAAGCCGGGAATGATTGCGACAGAAATAGTGAGGGAGCAGAGAGACTAGCCCAGCCGATGGGGTTTCACTTACTCCTTTTTGGGAGTCGGTGCTGGAAGCAGGAGCCTTCCGGACTGCCTGACGTCATAGGTAGTGGGTTCTCAGAGTTCAAGATACAGTCCTGCAGGGTGCCAGGTGGATTTCCTTAAATTTAAAAGGGGCACTTAGCCCTTCCAGTTGGAGCAGTGGTCAACTTGGGGCCACTTCCACCACCCCCCATCTCTTCCCTTGCTGCGGTGGGTTAGGGTGGGGCCTTTGCTTTTCTTCCTTTCTTTTACAAGGTGGTAATCTCCAAGTGACCAATGGACATAAAGCACTTTGAAAGAGGAGATTTACACACGCTAAACTTTTCCCCAGGGCAAGTCAGGCAGCCCTAATGTTCCTGAACCTTTAAATCTGCCCTCCCTTCCTCCTTCCCTCCCTCCCTCCTCTCCTTGTCCCTATTCCTCCCCCTTTCCCCCCACTTCTCTCTCTGTGTCTCAACTTCCGTTAAAAATAAAGCAGAAAGCAAACTTCTCTATACTATTTTACTTGGGTAAAGAAAATACAACTATGTCTTGTTGACAACTGTAAAATGAACAGTTTGAGGTTAGCTTTTTAAAATTCCAAATTCTTCAAGGTTTAGGCAAAGTGCTTAACAGTGAATATAGTCTGTCACCTTTTGAGTAAAAAAGTAGGAAGATAAGAATATGTGTTCACTTACTTCTGTCTGCTGAAGAAACGGAAAAATAAAGAAAAGAGCAATAATTATGGTCTTTGATGGCCAGTTGGCATGTAAGAGGAGGGCCCATTGTAGAGAGGTGACAGGGGATGATGTCTGTGCTAAGGCTTTCTCCCTGTGTGTCTTTTTACATCAACCTGACTTTTGAATCATGTAGTGTAATAAATAATAGAACATAAGATAAGGCCTAATGGAATGGCACAATTCTTTTTAATTGCAGTACTTGGGAGGCAGAGGCAAGAAGATAGCATCAATGTTGGCCTGAGCTACATAGTGAGTTCCAGGCCAGTCAGGGCTGCACAGTGAGACTCCATCTCTACAAAATTACCACCAGCAGCACAGAACAAATCAGAAAATCAGAATTTTCCAAGTTTCTAACTCCTATTCTGTTTGGATCTTCGTCCTCCAGTGTCCTGGTTTTTGTTTGTTTTGTTTTCTTTCTTTCTTTCTTTCTTTCTTTTTTCTTTTTTTTTTTTTTTTGGTTTTTCGAGACAGGGTTTCTCTGTGGCTTTGGAGCCTGTCCTGGAACTAGCTCTGTAGACCAGGCTGGTCTTGAACTCACAGAGATCCGCCTGCCTCTGCCTCCTGAGTGCTGGGATTAAAGGCGTGCGCCACCATTGCCCGGCTTGTTTTGTTTTCTTAAGTAGTAAAATGAAAGCAACAGGATCCACCATTTTACTGCTGCTTGGCTAGTGCTACGGGTTGAGCCCTGGGCCTTGCTCATGCTAGGCTGAACCCGTGTTCTACCACCAAGCTACACCCCAGTCCCATTCTGACCAGTTCTAAGCGCATGGTTCACTCAGCCCTACACTCGTGCACAGGATGGTCAACCATCACCAATATCTGCCTGCAGAAGCTTTTCCGCATCCCAGACAGAAGGTCTTCATTAGCAGCTCTCCCCATCTTCCAGTCCTGATTCTGCTTTCTATTGTCTGTTTTCTCTCGGCTATCTCTTGCAACTGCAGTCAAACAATATTTGTCCTTGTTTCTGTCTTACATCACCAAGCATGATGTTCTTAAGGTTCATGCGTAGTGTGACATATGTTAGCACTTCATTCCTTTTATGACTGAATAATATTCCATGATAGGCATGTAGCAAGTATATGTCATCTTTTGTACGTTGGCGGATAGTTTGGCTATTTTTACATGTTGGCTATTTTGAATAAACTTTAAGTCATCAAGTGATGTCTTAGGTTCAAAACAAGTTTCCAGCCTAAGTCAGAGAGAGCAAAACAGAATTCAAAGGCTTTTTTTTTTTTTTTACTCTGTTTGAAAGTAATGTCCTTCTTTATCTGAAATTAGTTTGAAGCTAAAGCACATTTAAACAATAGGTAATAGCTGCTGAAATGTAACCATTTTCCAAACAGGGCCTGGCAGCTAGAAGGCAATATTAATGAACACGGGCTAATGGAAACCACCGGTGTCTGAGTCTGTGACTCCACGATGAACTGGCCAGAGAGGGTGATCTGAGAGTCTTTGCCCTCCCCCTGCCGGGGGGCACCACATTAAGGATAAAGCAACCGAGTTTAGAACTGGGCAAAGGGAAACAGTGACAATTTGGGACAAGTTCACACAGTTGCTTGGCCACTGACCCTGGGCAAATGTCCCCTCATCTCTCAGTGATGGATGGTGTAGCAACTTTGACCAAGCTAAGTAATCTTGGTTCCAAAGTCAGCTGCCAAATTTTCTTTCCTTTTTGGAAAGACCCCTAAAGGCATGTTGATTCAGTGGCACCCTCTCACAGTTGACTCTGTCCGTCATGATGTAATATTGGAAGCAGGGCTATTTAGAGGCCAGGCCTACTTCAGGAATGAGAAACAAAGCCTGGAGAAGGTGGAGAAAAGAAGGAAGATCTGGGCGGGGAGTTTTCTGTGGGTCTGCATGTGCACTTCTGGCTTTGGGAGAAATGATATAAAACAAAAGACTATTATTAGCTGGGCAGTGCTGGTGTGTGCCTTTAATCCCAGTACCTGGGAGACAGAGGAAGGAAGATCTCTGAGTTCAAGGCTAGCCTGGTCTACAGAGCAAGTTCAAGACAGCCGGAGCTACACAGAGAAACCCTGTCTGGAGAAAAAAAAAAAGCCGGGCCGTGGTGGCGCACGCCTGTAATCCCAGCACTTGGGAGGCAGAGGCAGGCGGATCTCTGTGAGTTCGAGACCAGCCTGGTCTACAAGAGCTAGTTCCAGGACAGGCTTCAAAACCGCAGAGAAACCCTGTCTCGAGAAACCAAAAAAAAAAAAAAAAAAAAAAAAAAAAAAAAAACCACCACTGTTAAACCACTCACTCCAACTTCTCAGATCTAGGAGTGAGGAATTTAGCATGAGAGATTTTTAGGAAGGTTAGCACATGGCAAAGTTTGCTGCACAGAACCAAGACACTGTCATCTGAACTGCCCAGCTTTGGGAAGTTGATTTTTTGATAATGACTCTTCTTTCAATAAAATACCTATCTTGAAAAAGAAAATGTAACAAATATTTGACTAAGGAAAAAATGAATTTTGTAGTAATCTAAGGCAGTTGTTAAAACTGTTTTGCCAATATAGGGATTTGGGGTGTTTTAAAACAGATTATATATATATATATTTAAAACATCTTAAATGTTTAGAAAACTTAAGGAGCTTGTACAAGGGGGGTGTTTGTATGTCAAACATCCAACCTCCTTTGTTTTTAATGTCTGGAATTAATGAAGTTTAATTTAATATAACCATCTTGGCACAGTTTTAGGAACTGATCCATGCTTGTTCACACACTCCTTGTTTTCACCTTGTTTCCTCTTTGGGTCCTAGAGCAGACACCACATCCCACTCACTGATCCTGTACCTAAGATCCCGGCCTGAGGGAAGTTTCTCTGGCCTGGCAGTTTCTTTTCATGACCTTGAGAAGTTTGGTGAATTCAAAATACCTGGTCAGGTGCTTTGTAAAAAGTCCCTCAACTATAATTTATTTGTCTGGAGAGTTTCAAAATATGGTTAGCCTGGGGTTGTGGGTTGTATGGAGAAAGACCACAGAGGTCAAATGCCATTTATTTCTTCCTGTCAGTGTGTGGCACTCACCACTGTTGACATGACCTTGATGGCACCACAGAGGTCATATTTGTCATGTTTAAACTCAGGGAAGTGACTTTTTGTTTGTTGGTTTGTTGTTTGAGACAGGGTTTCTCATGTAACATCCCTGCCTGTTCCAGAACTCACTGTGCAGTCATACTGGCCTCAGTGCACAGAAATCAGCCAACCTCTGCCTCCTAAGTGCTAGGATTACAGATGTGCACCACCACTACTAGGCTGAGTGACTCTTTTTGTTGTGCTTTCCCAAGCCATACTTTCTGGAAGACACCATGTTTAGTTCACACAACGGAGGCAGTTATGTGACACTTCCTTGAACAGAGAAGCAATACAAAGCACCTGGTGAAGAGGGGCTTTGTATTCTAACAAATGCTTAGGATCTCCTGCTGGTTTTTCTATGTTGTTTATGTGTTGTAGTAGGAGCAGCGGGGACCCGGCCGCCCACATGGCTAGCTCTAGCTTATGCCCCGAAATAATTACATGGAAACTGTATTCTTTTAAACACCTCTTGGCCCATTTCTATCTAGCCTCTTCTAGGCTAGCTCTCACACCTGGACTAGCCCATTTCTAATAATCTGCTGTAGCCCACGAGCTGGCTTACCAGGAATGATCTTAACCTGCGTCTGCCTGGAGTGGGAAAATCATGGCGACTCTCTGACTCAGCTTCTTTCTCCCAGCATTCTGTTCTGTTTACTCTGCCTATCTATGTTTTAACCTATGAGGGCCAAGCAGTTTCTTTCTTGCTTAACCAATGAAATCAACAGATTGATATATGACATTCCCACATCATTTATGGAATATTAGCAGATCACATCTTAGAATAACAAGAGTAATTAGAATGTAAGTAAATCACAAATGCTTAATGAAGTTTATAATTTTTAGTTTTTTTCTTCCTTCTATAATCAAAAGAAAAATTAGAAGCCAGCCATGTTGGTATACTCCTGTATTTCCAGAATATAGGAGTCCCAGAGAGAGGGATCTGTTGAATTCAGGAACCAGCCTGAGTTCCACAGAGAGAGTCCTGTCTCAAAATTAAGTTTAAAATAAAATAAAATAAATGTTTGATTAATTTACATTTCTTTCATCCACCCCAAGAGGTAACAAAAAATGTTCATTAAAAATAAGAGCCAGTGAGATAGTTGAGTGGTTAATGGTGTTGTTGCTAGTAAGCCTGATACCCGAGTTCAAGCCCCAGAATTCACAATAGGAAAGAACCAACTCCCACAAGTTTTCCTCTAACACCTGTATGTAACTTGGTCCCTCCCTTCTCTCTCTCTCTCTGTCTCTCTGTCTCTCTGTCTCTCTGTCTCTCTCTCTCTCACACACACACACACACACAAACACACACACACACACGGCAAATTTTAAAAATGGAATGGGGTTGTTAGAAGAATAGATGTGAATATTCCACATGTGGCCATTCATCCCTAAATAATAAATGATGTGCTACATTTATCAATGACTCAATTTCCTTTTATTCTTTATTTCTTTTTGTTTTTGCTCTATTAAAATTATGCAAGAGGGCCAGAGACAGAGATCCGGGATGGGGATTATAGTTAGCATGTGCAAGAGAAAAACTCTCAACAGCCAACGGAGAGGATCGCCCCCATGTCAAGGAAAGGAAACCATTGCATGAAGGGATTTGTCCAAAATTTACACAGGCTAATGTGAATCCAGTCTCAGTCTACGGCACCCTTGGGTGTGTCTGTGTATTACGCTATGCATCCAACCTCCATCAACCTATTGTTCCTGTGCTGCTGGTGAATTTGCTAAAGAGGACCAAAACCAACCAACCAGACAAACAAACAAGAGCCTGAGATCCCCACTCTTGGCATTCCACACACTTTCCCATGACGTGCACAAGTCGGGAGTGCTGCTCTCAGTGAGATGGGCAAGTCCCTTCACGTCTGAATCTGTTTCCAAGGAGGTAAAGACAGACGGCGGAGGGCATCATCCCCGAGAATCACACCTGCATCCTGTTCCACGTCATCCATCCTTTCCCGTCCCTTGCCAGCTACGCATCCTGTTGGCTGAAGTTCACTCCAAATTGTTTTCCTACTATGTCTCAGCTATGACCTGAATGCTTACTTTCTCCCTAATAAAAGATTCACAAAAATCAAGCCCATGCTCACACGTCCAAGGAAGGGACCACAGTCCTCTGTCCTGGAGTTCCAGCTCCCTACTGAGCATGTCTCATAATAGTCTCAGGATAGCTATGAACTTCCTTCCACAATTGAAATATACATCGTTCTCCCAGAAGCCACATGGTAGAAGTGGAGACCCAATTGTTTCAGGTTTACTTCTGACTTTCATATGTACCATGGTATGTATACATATTACACACACCAAAAAAAAAAATGTAAAGAACTGTTTTTCACTTAACTGTAGTCTGTCTTCATCTATTCAGTAGGGTACAAATGAAAGTACTGGATCGGTGGGTGTGTTGTTTGGTTTGGTTTGTGTTGGAACTGGGAGCCAGGACCTCTTATAAACCAGTAAAGTATTCCATGATTCAATTATGCTTCTAAGCCCTTCGATGTGCTTTGAACCTACCAGACACTTGTATTTAACTCACAGTGAGCTCGCTTTTCTTCTTAGCTGTTAGATCTGCAGTTAGAATATGTGTTAAGCAATACAGTAATATATCCATTCTTGTTTTTAAAAAATAAATGGTTCTGTACAAAGCGTGCTTAGTTGAAATCTAGCACTTAGGAATGAATCAACACTTTTCAGTCTGAAGAATTTTCCATGTCTTATCTCTATATGGTAGAACATCTTTATGTCTTGAACCGTGTGTGTGTGTGTGTGTGTGTGTGTGTGTGTGTGTGTGTGGTATTTGTGTATAGGGGGACAGAGAGAAATTAATAATTTTGAAAAATAAAAATAACAAGCAAAATTAGGACTTTTAAAGAAAGTACACCATGTCAGAGCTATCTGAAGCTGAAATATATTATCAGTTGTCTTACATTTTAAAAAAGGAGGGAGAAACAGTGGTGATGGGACCTTATGTTAAAGTTGAAAAGCTCCATAGGCCTACATCTTAAAATGCAAAACCGTTAGCATGTAATTTAGGCTCTCCCACAGCTGTCTCCTTTGTGGCCTTGAATCCATTAACATTTATGCCATGTGCTTGACATAATTCATAATACAGAATGATCCAGAAGTACAAGGCTTAGATTTGCCTTACCTAGTCAACCTACAACCTTCAGATTGGTACCGTTGTTCAGGTTTAGTATGCCAGGAATTTGTATGCTTAAAAACATTCAATCCACTGCTGGGCAATGGTGGTGGATGCCTTTAATCTGAGCCCTCAAGAGTCAGAGGCAGGTGGAGCTCCGGGAGTTCGAGGCCAGCCTGCTCTACAGAACAAGTTCCAGGACAGCCAAAGCTACACAGAGAAATCCAGTCTCAAAAAACCAAACCAATCAAATATTCACAGACTCTATGTGGAGTACTTTTAGTGGTGCAGTTTGGGACTGTGCTGTCTTTCTGGTTGCTCTCTGAGGGAACATGGATTTGGAATGTTCAAGTCTTGAATCTCCTTTTCAGAAGAAACATTTAATATAAGGCCTTATCCTGGCCTGATCTCCTCAGGTGAGGTTAGGTGTCTACTTGGTTTGCGAGGCATCAATTAGACAAGAGCTAAATATAAAAACAGCTTTTGTTCCCCTTCCAGAAAAGAAGAAGGTCTAAGCTGTGTCCTCTGCATCTCAGAGGTTGAACATGGCCTTAGTGTGGGTGGAGCATGGCCTAGCATGCCTCTAATGATAGAAAGTTCCCGGTCTCTTCCCCTGCAGACTCAGCAGGCCTGTAACATACCAAACTTCCACCTTCCACCATTTAGTCACAGAGAGTAAACATCGTCTTATACATGAGGAACACAGAGTTTTAAAGCAGACCTTGTGTGGCTCACAAATTAAATGAAACCTTAAGAAGCTCTCTTGCATTTTCTTCAGCTTCTTTCCTTCAACAGTCTCCCCCCACCCACGTCTGCAATAGAGTCACTCCTTTCTGGTGGTCTGCTTTGCTTCGTGACTTGGTGACAGATGCTAGGAAAGTCAGTCATCAGACACTCGGGACACCTCACCTCACCCCCGAGGAGGCCCTGAACACTCTGTCATTGATTACATTTTCAGGGCCATTGAAATGGCTTCCTTTTTCCTTGTTGTATAGTTTTCACTAAAGGTCAAATCCTATGCATGTATTTGACTTAAGGAACAGGAAAGGGAGCAGCATACCTTTCTCCGATGCTGTCCAGGGAAAGGAGGAGCATGAATTTAAGGGAAGTGTGGGTCGAGAGGCCTGTGGCTGGCCAGCAAGAATGGCTAGGGTGTGATTGGTTTTTGAGGAGTCCATCCCTTAGTTAGGCAGATCTTTCTTTTCCTTCTCTCCCGTAAGGAATTCTTTTTGGCATATGGAGATGTCTGTTTGCAGGCAGGAGGCTGGAGAATGCGTACAGATCAAGACAGTTATGGACGAGCCGCAAACAATAAACTTTCCATGTGTTGGAGAACATGGAAAAGCAAAGCCACAGACAGGAAACAGTACTAAATCGAAATGGGTCCCAGCAGTTAAGCTTCGGCAAACGGCAAAGCGAATGTAAGATGTGCTCTTTCTACCAAAGACACGTGTCCGAGTTTGAGCTTTGCCTACCACAGCTGCCACCATCTCTTTCCCTTGCCTCCCTCCCCTCCCCCCGCCCCACTTCCACATCATTGAAATTTGGATCTCCACCACCCACCTCATTCTGCCACAATATGTCCTGTGTGATCTACTCAGACCTCATTAAACTGACTTACTGAGTCCACTGGCTCTGCTCACCCTCAGTTTATTCCGACTTTGTTTAAGGTTCGGGAAGTGCTGGGGGCGGGGCAGGACATTAATCGCCGCACTTGTGCAAACGGAGTGCCAGCTGATTTATGGCAAAGGTTATAAAGGAAAAGTATTAACCATGCCTCATTCCATTTGGCAAAACCATCCTGCACAATGTCCACAGAAACCCCAAGAGTCCTGTTTTTTAGCAAGAAGGGGGAAAAACTCCACCAAAGATGTGCTCTTCTTTTGAGCATTAATTAAGACTGTAAATCACAGGCCACATGAAACAACTGTATTCGACAGAACGTGGATGGTCCAGGAACTCTGTTAGGATTGTGTGATCAGTCTGAATACTTCCACCGAAGCCCTAAAGAGAGGGCAGACTTCAAAGGGCAGTTTGGGCATGAAGGAGAGATTTGCTCCAGCAGAGAGAGAAAGAGTTGTAAAGTATAGACTGCAGGAGAAATCGTGCCGGGCACCAGCAGAGAGAGACGGGCAGAAAGGGAAGCAGCTGAGGGCTTTTACTTAAAGGTACAAGATAAGTTCTGAATAATGTACGGTCTATTCTAAAGCAGGAGCTTTGATTTCATCATTGAGAAACGCCTTCCAGATGAAAACATACCTTTGTTTTTAAGGAGAGAAAAATAAAACATTTTGGCGTTTGACTTGGATATTTTTAACACATTCGAAATGTCCATTCACTGCTGATTGACCACCCATTTCCCACCACTGGATCTCAGGCCATTTTCACAAGCTGCTCAGACACACAAGGCTGTGAGTGGGTTTACAAATGGTGACTTTACCTTAATTTGCTTTGTTCCATGCAATGTCAGCACAAGGATGGGGTGTTTGTGGGAGATCCCCTGTACATTCTTCTTTTATCACCAAATCTACATTGAATACCTGCATGGTGTTTTTCTTTTCTGGTTTTTTTTTTTCTGTTTTTTGTTTTTTAAATTGAGCACCTTTGCATTTGGAAATGGCTGAGCCACTGTTCTCGGCTTTCTTTTCTTCTGAGTTTCCCTTACATTGAAGTGGTGGGGTGCTCCAATTGCCTGCATCTTTATATAACAGTCCAAGGCTAAGGGTGTGTCCAAGTTGATGTCTATGGGACTGAATTTCCATGTTGGACCTTTGCTTCACAGGTAGTTTGCTCTGCTTTGTTTCTTTCTGTTTTTCAGTTGCTGGATAGTGAACCTGGGCATGCTAATTGCCCCACCACCGAACTATTTACCTAACCCTCTTTTTATTTTTGTTTTGAGACACTAGCTCCTTTAGGCTGGTCTATAACAAATGCTATAGCCCAAACCCGCCTTGAGTTTACTACAGTCTTCCTTTCTCAATCAACTGAGGAGCTGGGATCACAGGTCTGATCCCCTGGACCCTATTCAAGGGTAATTAATAGAGCAGCTGAGTGTTGGTCATGACCCCCCACTAAAAATACCACTGTCTGTAGTTTACAGAGTGAAAAGTTGAAAAGGACTTGGGCATCTATAAACAAAGATTAAGATTAATATAACAAGAAGATGTGGAACACTCTCTTAAGAGTATATGTAAGGGAAACTAAAATATGGTACAAAAATTAAAGCATTAATGTGAAAATGTATTCTCGCCGTATTGCTTTACATTAATGGCACGCATGATCTTATTTGACCTCTAGCTTTTTAGCCTTATTAAAATACGCTAAATGACAACTATTTAATACCTATAATTTGATGTGGGTTTTTGTTTTATTTATTTTATTTTCTTGGACCTTCAAAACTGGGTTTAATGTAACCCTGGATGTCCTGGAAATCTCTATGAAGACAGGTTGGCCTCAGACTTACAGAGATCCTCCTGACTCTGCCTCCTGAACACTGGGTTTAAAGGTATGCTCCACCACAAGGGCATAATTTGATGTTTTGACATCTGCAGGCAATTCTAATATTGTCAGGATTCAGACATTTCAACAGCACCATCCCCAAAGTGTCCTTGTACTCATTTACCCTGTGTTAATGCATCCACCTGTACCGCTGCTTTAAGTCTCTTACACGTAAGGTACGTACTAAGGAGGGGCTTACCTAGTTAGTTCTGCTTTTCATTCTCTATTTGCCTTATGGAGACATTTTTCTTGTCTTTGTTTGTTTTGGTCCCTTTCTCTCCTGCACTCTGGATTTATCAGTTTGAAACCACACCCACTTCACACTATAAACTTTGTAATCCCTGATCCATTCAAACCTCTGTCAATTACTGATACTGCAAGTTTACATCTCTGTACATTGTGTTACCAAAAACATGAACTAATATCCCAAATAATGTAGAGTACAAAAAGTAAAGTTAAAAATAATTTTATGATGATCTTTTAAGATGGCTCAGCAGGTAAAAGCATTTGCCACTCAAGCCTGACAACCTGCGTTCAATCCCCAGGACCCACAAGACAGATGGAGAGAATTGACTCATGTGACCCCTGCACGTTGTCCTCTGACTTCTACATACAACACACATACACATACACACCACACACACAGCACATACATACCACACACACACACATACATATACCAAACATGCCCACACACACACCACACATACACACAAATAACAAATAGAGTAAAAATTGTAAACAAGTTTAAGTAATACTAGCTTGTGATTTTACTTTTCATATAGCCTTGAGTTGCTGTCTAAGCTCCTCTAATTTCACCTTTGAAGACGTTTCGGCACAGCTGATAGGGTGAGACCAGTGGTAATCAATCCTCTCTTAGAATGCCTTTGTTTCGTCTCACTTTTAAAGGATTCTTAGCCGAATTTTGACTTCTTTCTTTTAACTTCCAGTTACTTCTGATGAGAAATCTGAATGCTTTTATTCAAAATTTTAATTCCTAATATGGCTCATAGTAACTCACGGAGTCTGAACCAACAGCCAGGGAGCCTGCTTAGGACCAGCCTAAGCCCTCTACATATGTGTGACGGGTGGGACTTTTAGCAGTGGGAGCAGGTGCTGTCCCTAATGCTCTGGCTGGCTTTGGGGAACCTATTCTTCATACTGGGTTGCCTCACCTAGCCTTAACACAAGGGAGGAGCTTAGTCCTACCTCAGCCTGATATGGCATGCTTTACTGATACCCACGGGAGGCCTGTTCCTCTGGGACAGAACAGAGGAAGAGTAGATGGGGGTCAGAGGGGAAGTGCAGTTAGTGGGAGTGGGTGGAGGGGATGTGAGGAGAGGAGGGAGAAAAACTGCAGATATAAAATAAGAAATAAAAAGGGTTTGTTGTTATCCCCCTCCTCGGTCACCCCTGGTATGGTTGTGTGGGTGCCTTTCATCCCTGCACTCAGAGGCCCAGGCAGGCAGGACTCTGAATTTGAGGCCAGCCTGGTCTACAGAACTAGTTCCAGGTTAGCCAAGGAGGTTGCACAGAGAAATCTTATCTCCAAAATCTAAAAACCAAAACAACAAAAAAAGTTGATTTATTTTTGGTTTGGTTTGGTTTTTTGTGTGATGTTTTGTTTTGTTTTTAAAAATGGGATCTTACTATGTAGCTCTGTCTGGCCTAGAATTCAGTACGTAGACCAGGTTGGCCTCAGATTCAAAGAGATCCTTCTGCCTCTGTCTCTTGTGTGTACTGGGATTAAAAGCGTGTGCCTCCATGCCTGGTTAATACTTTTTATATGCGGTAATTGGCTTCATATGATATGATAGGCCTTGTTTCCTCAATTCCTGGGTTCATCCAACTTGGCATTTAGAGTTTATTGAGATTCTCAGATTCTTGCATATAAAATATTTCATCAAACTTGGACAGTTTCAGCCTTTATTTCTTTATATAATTTTTTCCACCCTGTCTCATATCTTTTGTTATGGACACATTGGTCAACTGGAAAATGTCCCACAGGACCCTTGGGCTTTGCTTTTCCCAGGCCTTTTTCTTTTTGTCCCTAAGATGTAATTATTTTCCTGTCTTTTCTTTAAACTTTCTGGTTTGTCTGCCTCCTTACATTTGACAGAATCTCCTTAGCAGAATTTTCACTTTAACTGTAGAAATTTTTTTATCTTTTTGTGGGTTTCCCCCTCTTTATTGGTATTTCTAATTGTTCATCTACCAGTTGGCTTTATTTGCATCTTTCTTTACTTCTCAAGCATCTAGACTTTAAAATTATATGTCTTTGTCTTGTAAGTCTGCCACCTGCCTTTCCAAGGGACCACTTCAAATCTTCTCTTCTTCTTCTTCTTCTTCTTCTTCTTCTTCTTCTTCTTCTTCTTCTTCTTCTTCTTCTTCTTCTTCTTCTTCTTCTTCTTCTTCTCCTCCTCCTCC
>NW_004949135.1:398946-402239 GCF_000317375.1 Microtus ochrogaster | reverse complement strand
CTCCTCCTCCTCCTCCTCCTCAGGCCGGGCTGTCCTGAAACGCACTTTATAGACCAGGCTGGCCTCGAATCATTGGATCCTCTTGCCTCTGCCTCCCAAGTACTGGGATTAAAGGCATGTGTCACCACCACTGGCAAGCTTAGTCTTTATTTTGTATTACCATTGTTTTCTTGGTATTCCTTGTGATTTCTTTCTTTCTTCCTTTTTTTTTTTTTTTTTTGGTGTTTGGTTTTTGGCTTTTGGCTTTTGGTTTCTCCTCCATACCAGAAAAAGGAGAACTTAAAATAATCAATAGAAGGTGTATGCAGCAAACTCAGCAATCATGTTTCTGTACATCCATGATCAGACTCTGCCATCAGCGATGAAAACACAGATCCCACAATGTGAAGACAGAATCTTTACTGATTATTCTAGCTGTTTCCACCAGCTGCTGCAAGCTGTGCAGGAATCTATTCATAGCTGCCTCGCATGATCCTGGAGGTTAATGGAACGGATAGCTGCTGCCGAGATTAAAAACTAAAATTGACCACAATTAGCTACAATTTGCCATTCAAGCCTTCCTTTACAAGATGCATGTGTTCAATAGCCTACATGTTCCCCAAGTAATTACATCAGACAGATTTTGCCAGTGTGATCGTTGTCTAGGTGTAAAACCTGATTCTCTACACACTCACCTTTCCCAAACCTTCTCTCCCAACTGCCGCTGTTATTATTATTGTTATTATTTTACATTGCTAGGAATGACACGTGGTGGGCAATTGTCTACCTCTGGACTACATCCATGGTCCCCAACTGTCATTTCAAATGCATACTTCTTTATATTTTTTTGTATTTTCTTTCAGCAGTTTTATCCTGATCCGAACTGGTTAATCTGAACAGACCATTGGCAGAGTGATCAAATAGAAACTGTATGTGCATATGTTTTGAAAACTCTTTGCAAATAAGTAAATTACCTTCTCTCTTGCTTACATTCTTTATAAGTAGGCCACAAACTTGGAAAACTACAGACTAACTATAAGTAGCTGTAAGAGAGCCTATGTTCACCTCTGTTTCATTGGGAAGGTGGGGAGAAGCGGAGATGTGCCTTTGAAGGATAGACGTTCCTCAGAAAACGGATAGGCAAAAAAACCGTTTTATGCGTATCGATTTTTTTTTTTATTAAATTGAGAGTATGAAACAGTACTTGATCTGTGTATTCATTCATGAACTCCCTTCTGGGGTTGACTTTTTTTGTTTGAGTAAAAAAGAAAGAAAAAAAGAGTCAACC
The DNA here is from genome assembly GCF_000317375.1 of Microtus ochrogaster. Classification (NCBI taxonomy): domain Eukaryota; kingdom Metazoa; phylum Chordata; class Mammalia; order Rodentia; family Cricetidae; genus Microtus; species Microtus ochrogaster. Next base: position 400,972 of record NW_004949135.1, on the reverse strand, counting down.
CATGTTGTACAAGTTTATTGTTTTTCTTTTATGAGGCCCGAAATATAAACCACCTGGAATTAGCTTCCTTTCATCTCTTAACCGTTAAATTCAAGTGTATAATTTTAGACTTGATGTGTTCAGTGAGACATGAGTAATGGTAAAAATAAGCTAGTTTTCAGAACAATAGTACAAAATGGGTTAGTCACAAATCTACTGTCACACAATATTAGAAATAAGTATTTCTTGATGACATCCCTGCCATAGTCAGTTAGCTGATCCACAGCGGCTTAGGGAGATTGTGGTTAGCCTATTTCCCAAACGGTAATTAAGAGATGGTTCCAGCTTCCTAGGAGAGGCTGCTCAGTCCCTTACACTCTTTCTCCGGCCTCTGCTCCTTTCCACTCCCTACACTTCCTTTTCCTCAGCACGGAGACCAGGCTGTTTGAAGTGTTCCCTGTGCGTTTGGACACTGCGCACCACGGAAGACGTGATCAGGCAGCCAGTGTTTGAGATCCAGCCTAACTGTGCTGTTTACCACTGCTTAACTCTTTCTTATCTTGCACTGTGCAATGCTTAATGGCTGAGACTCATTGTTCTCCTTCTGGGCATTCAGCAAGAAATCAGAGCATCCTGTCGATTTCCTCAGGTTGACTTAGCTGTCCCCTTCTCTCCAGGACCCTTCCCAGACCCTTCCATCAGGAGTAGTAGAAGTGAGTAGCTGTAGAATAAGGATACAGATCCACACACTCACACACACTGCGGAGTGTGCCCTAGTAAAAGCAGAGGCTGCAGATGGTCATTGCAATGTGTTCTCGTTTCTGTACTATTCTCAGTGACTGAGGATCCTGGCAGCAGCCTGCAGCTCTGTACGAAGCAGACTGTCCACTGCAAACCTGTGGCACACGGACTCAAGCGCTGTCCAAAGACACCTGACTGTTTACTGTTCTATTTATAAAACAGCTGGTTTGCAGAAGATTAAGAGTAAAAACTCCTATTAAACATTTTTAGTGTCGTTGTATACTCTTTGAAAGTGTTTTAATGGTTGTGCTATATCAAATCTATTTAACCTATTGCAATACATTTCTCCAGTATTATCTTAAGAATTATGAATATGGTCAAACTATTAATTTAAAAATGAATATTCCTGTTCTTATTAGAATTACTCCCAGAATAAAATCTGAGAATAAGAAACCTTGACTGAAATGTTCACGAGAAAAAGTCTTTTCTTCTCATGGGCTAAAAAATTATGTAGCCTTAGTTTTTGTCATTTGGCCAACTACAGCGGCGGCCTTGGACTCGCAAGACCCACAGAGAGCTTTCTCTGCTGGCAGTACCAGCACTGCCTTCTCTCCTCCTGCCCCTTCTTCCACAACTCCATGGCTGTCACCACCAAGCCTGGGTTTAAAGGTTGCTTTCCAGAGTCATCGTCCTTGAACCCTAACTCACTTTTCTACTCCCTTGTATCTTAACAATACTGTCATTTCATTTTGAACACTTTCCACAATTGACATTTCTTTTCAAATTAATCTTGTTATTGGTCTCTCCTGTTAATTTTTCCTTACCATAGCACCTAGTAGGGCCTCAATAGTCACTGGCTGGATATATGTGTGGATGATTGAATGAATGAGAGCTATCGTGTTTAGTACGCATAAGCCTCATGATTACATTAATATGTTTAATATAATAATATGTTTAAAGATCTTAAATTTAGACTTTACCACTTTTAATCAAGCTAACTGTAGGTAGCAGTGAGTTGCTCAGTGACTATCAGTGTATCTCTAAATTAATTTGAATTAGTACACAGAATACTGGCTTCATTATGACATTTGCATATGTGCATATCATTGTACTTTGCTCCTATTTGCCTACTCATTGTCCCTTCTTGTTCCCTCCTTCTTCCCCCACTGGCTTCCTAAATTGAATGAAATGCATTGGTATTTAAAATCACATTTTGGATTTCTTTATATATGCCAGTGTTTTGTCAGTATGTATGTATGTATGCATGCCTGTTGCCTGTGGAAGTCAGAAGAGGGCATGAGATTCC
>NW_004949135.1:378878-398801 GCF_000317375.1 Microtus ochrogaster | reverse complement strand
TGAACGGCCAACTGAACCCAGGCATGAGATTCCGCTGGAACTGGATTACAGATGATTGTGAACGGCCAACTGAACCCAGGGCCTTTGCAAGAGCAGCCAGTCCTCTTGCTCATTCAGCCCAATTGTGATGTTTCAAAATACAGACTTTTTTTATTTTCAAGATAGGATTTCTCTGTAGCTATGAAGCCTGTCCTGAACTCACTCTATAGACCAGACTGGCCTAGAACTCAGAGAGAACCACCTGCCTCTGCCTCCTGAGTGCTGGGATTAAAGGTGTGTGTGGCTCCAGGCATTTTTATCTTTATGTCTTCTTTCACGATTCATATATCTTTTGCTTGCCCCCATCCTTCCTCATCACTTAAATATTACCCTTCCTTGGTCTCCTTTTAGATGTTACACTATACCTACATTTATGCCTTCTAGTAGATATACACGTAGGCATTATATGTACAACTAGAGTACACATATGAGGGGGAGCATGAGTTTTTATTTCTTTCTGAGTTTGGGTTACCTTGTTTAGTATTATGCTGTACAAATCCACCCATTTTCCTGATGGTTTTATGATCTTATTTTTCTTTACAGTATTCTGTTTTGTTCATGTACCACATTTTCATTATCCATTCAGAGGATGATTGGCAGCTAGGTGGTTCCATATCAGAAGCAGAGCTGCGCTAAGTGTGAATATGAGGTCTGATGCCAAGCTCTCTGAGCACGTGCCCAGCAGTGGAATAGCTGTGCCGCGTGGCAGTTCTACATTTCTCCAGTTTTTTCACCATAGTTTCTAGAAATTTGGAGAGTTCTGTATTTACATGTTTATGTGTTTACTATTTATTCATGTCTTTCTTCCCAGTCCTCCTGCCCCTGTCTCCTGAGGAACTGGGATCACAGGTTGGTTCACACTTCCTAGACATTCATTGCCTGACCCAGCAAGGGCCAAAACCTAGAGTGGAAAGCTTGCAGCTGCCGCCCCTTGTCCTTCAGGTGCATGGTTATTGTCAGGGGCGACACTGAATCGGGGTCTTTAGGCACCTCTCATCCACCTCCAAGGACAAGAGAAGGTAGAAGACCATTTCCAGAGAGAATTGGGTAAGAGTCGGAAGGCAGAAAATAAAGGTGGGTTCATTGAACTCACCCCGGCCCCCACTCTTCCCCCACACCCTGCTCGCCAGTGGAAAGAAAGGTGAACAGGGAGTGAATTACGGCAAGCTACCTCTCCCTTTGAAACCAGAGAGCTAGGAATGTTAGTCTAGGTCAACCTTTACAGATAATGAAGGGCCGCATTACATGGACATGTGTACTAAGATGCTTTTAACGTGACTAATTCTGGGTAACTCTTCCTGCAAACCATCGTGGCTAGACAGTGTGATCTCTCAGATCTCATATTTAGGTCCCAAACAGGAACTATCCCAATATGACACTGTCGTCACCGGGACACACTGCGGCTAGGTAGGAGCAGCAGTGTTAATCTCCAGAGAAACGGCTATTGCACAAGTCGTGTGGAGATAGGGATGTCCCTGGGAGGTGAAACTTGGATTAAGGGTCACAAGTCCACGTTTTTACTGCTTAACTTAAGATATGTGGTTAAAAAAAAAATAGTTTTCCGTTCGGCTTTTTTAAAAGCAAGCAAAAAACTTCAGTGAGATTTTTCTTCCTGGTTTCTGGAACTATGCCCTCATTTATTGTGGCTCACTCGAAAGAGCACATTTTGAAGTAGCGATTGAAGTAGAGGTGACGGAGGAGGCTGGATATGCACTGTGCCAGTCTCGGCACGGTGACCCGGGGAATCCGTGCGGTTTCTTGTTGGCAGCTTTCAGCAGTTAGGAAATATTTTCTGTAAGACACTTGTTGACTGACACTGGGAGGTTTCGTTCTGTTTTGTTTTTGAAAACTGAGGGAGGGAGGAAAGCTAAATCTCCCTTGGCTTTTGGAGTCTGTCTTTAGTATCTCTAACGTGGGTAACGTGGCAGAGGCAAGGGTCTCCGCATTTCATCTGACTGCTAGGGAGACGTGGGAGAGGCCAGACCTTCGGAACAGAAATTGAACTATGGAGCATTTTCTCAACAGCCGAACGAAACCAATGCTGACGATTTAGAAGACTTTCTAACTTCCAGTCTCTTCTCCCCCGCCTAGGCCTTTGCCACATTCCCAGGGTAGTTCTGCTATAAAATGCTTCCTATACACGGTGCCATCAAGTGCGTGTTTACCTTGAGCAAGATGAGAAGAGTTAGCAGGAAGAAAAGCAGTAGGAAAAAAAAAAAAAAACCTTGGCAGGATGTTAATCAGGCCTATTCAGAAAAGCCCTAATTAATGTAATTAAAATCTGTCAGATCAAACCGATTGCCCTGATACTCCAGCCTGGGGGAGGGGAAGACAGCTGCTGCTCTGGTAGAGTTAGGGCTTCAGAAGGAAGAGATAGATGGTCTCCTAGGTGATCAAAGCAACTTGTCAAAGAGTGAGGGCACTGAGCTCCTGGATGGAGATCTTGTTTCCTCCTCGTCCTGAGCCGTGCAGGTAAAGAGGCAGGTGTCTAGGCTACGATGCAGGCAGGGCAAGAAGCTAGCTGCTTGCCTTCCTCCTTAACCCTAGAATACAGGTGTATTTTCATCGCCCAGCAGCCCCCCACTGCAGCAGTTGGCCATGACCACGGACTCACTAGCAGGAAGCAGGCAGAGGCCATGTCATGTGATCTTCCCAGTAGGGATGCTGACATCAGCCTTTTGCAAATTCACGTTCTAGGACAAGGAGACAGTCGGTGGCCTCTGTCCACCCTGCTCTGCCCTGGGGAGAGGGAAGGCTCCGCGTAGGGTCATCTTTTCAGAAATTTCGGGTACCCTCAGCGGAAGAGTTAATATTTCATCAACAGTTGGAGAGTCTTATTCTAGCCAAATGATAGAACGGATAAATCAGTTTGGGATGAATACGTTCTCTGCCTCTAATCAATGTCCTCTTCCTGCTGGCTGCAAACCACCATCCTCCTCACCACTTATCTAAATGTAAGGCAGGCGCTTGCCACCTCCTCACTGAGTCAGAACATTAAAAACAAGACTCACCTAAGAAACTCTTATGAAGAATCTCATACCATTTTTCTCATGTGTTTGTTTAATTTGCTTTCTCAAGACAGGGTCTCTGAACATCCTGGACTCTCTGTAGACCAGACTGGCCTCAAACTCCCAGAAATCTGCCTGCCTGCCTGCCTCTGCCTCTCAAGTGCTGGGATTAAAGGTGTGTGCCATCACCATGCCCAGCTTTTTTTTTTCTTTTCTTTTCTTTCTTTTTTTTTTTTTTAAAAAAAAAAAAACAGGTCAAAATAATGCAAAACTAAATCTCCTGGCTCAGGACGCTTTAAGAATGCTGTACCCAGTTTGAATTTTTTTTTCTGCTAATAATCACCATAACTACCTTTAAAAAAAGATAAGAGTTATCAGTGGAAGTAAGAGAAGAATTTGGCATTTCACTCTTCTTCTTGTATTGTGCCCCTTGTTAGTCACAGCTTAGGAACTTTATGAAATTTCTTTTTAAAAAATTTGTCTTTAACAATGGAATGAGTCTTCAGTGAAAATGCCTACAAAATGTGGAAAGACACAAGTGGTCAAAATATAAATTAAGAGTTGCATTTTTGCTGGATATGGTGACAAATACCTCTAATCCCTGCACTCAGGAGGTAGAGGCAGGAGGATCTCTGTGAGTTCAAGGACAGCCTGGTCTACAGAATGAGTTCCAGGACAGCAAGGGCTACACAGAGAAACCCTGTCTTGAAAAACCAAAAAAAAAAAAAAAAAGATAAATTATTATTGTGGGAAGTGAATGGGAGCTGGCAAGGAGAGATTCCCACCACCGAGAGGTGTGGTGCCACATGCTGGTAGTCCCAGTATTCAAGGGACCAAAGCAGCCAGCCTAAGCTATGCAGTGAGTTAAGGAGAGCCTGGGTCACAGAGCAGGAGTGTGGTGTGCCTGGACGCGTGCCTCCAAGGCTGTCCTCCGGCATCCTCATCCTCAAAATGACATTTTGCTAAAAAGTACTCATGGTGTTTGTATGAAAACCAATTGTGGGGCTTCCACGAGAGACTGAAAGGCTAACAAGCAAGCTGTCTTGATAGCTAAGAGAATCAACATTGGGAGTTTAATACCAAGATAGCTGACTGTGTTTCATGATGTTTGGCCAAGGGAGAGCAAATTCTATCCCTCATCCCTCTGATACTTCTGAGCTAAGCTGCCAAGGCCAGGCTAGAACTGCACAGTTCTGAAACTCTGGTTCCTTTCAATGAGTAGATTCCAGATAGAGAGATGGACTTTTGTGTTGGGGAGGTTTCCGATTTTAGTACTTCTTACTTGTGCTGGGAATTCTAAAGCGGAATGGCAAGCAGCAAATGACTTCTATGCCTTTATTTCTATTTTGTATGAATAACTAGAAATTGGAGAATAGTCCCCCTTTCCAGAACCCTGAGGGCATGGGCCCTGTGCCTGCCCAGAAGCAGCAGAGGTGGCAGGACTCGGGTCCACAGAGCGGAGCTGGACACACGCAGCGTCTCCAGTTCAGGGCTGCACCTGTACTGGCCGGTCTCAGCCAAGCCTCTATTTGACTTAGTCCCCCTTTCTTACAATTTCACAATTTTATGGCCCTCCCGGCTGTATTGATATCCTTGAAAAAGACAGCTGAGTTCAATTAGTGAACCTGCAGTAAAGTGTGCCTGCCCGGTCAGCACAGGGCTTATCAGGGAGAAGTGTGTTTTATGGACAGCGAAGGCCAGAGCCGGGGGAAGGCTTTTCTCTTTCTCCTTTGTATTATTTTTTTCTCTTGCTTCAGGTTTAACCTTTTCCATGCCTTCATAATGAAAGCTATCCTTCTTCCTAAATGTGAAGTGAAGCCATCAAACTTTCTACTTAGCACTTTTGTAGGCAATAGAATATGTAAGTAGATGCGTGCGTGTGTGTGTGTTGTGTGTGTGTGTGTGTGTGCGTGCGTGTGTGTGGGGGAATCTAAAGACACTGCTACTGAAAAGCAAATCAAAGCCCCAAGAACTGAGAACAAATGCCAATGCCTCCATTATTTCTACAGTAGAAGACCTTGACAGCAAATGTTAAAATATGTGACTTCCTTTTACCAGCAGACAACGCTTGGGTGGTTGACCTAGCTATGTACATCTTCTACCCATATGGATGCCTTCTCCATGCCTTTCTTAGGGAATACACTTTCAAAGTCACATTTGCAGTCACTCCTCTTAGAGTTCTGTCAGATGACACCGAGTGACCAGCTTTGTGGGAAAGATGCAAGCTGCCGCCGCAACTCAGATGCCATCCCGGGCCCCGCTTAGACAACACCATCTCTGCCACTCTGTCCTGTCTCTTCCTCCTTTTCTTTCAGCTCTTCTGAGCACTTGTGGGGAACCCAGCCTGTCCTGGTTAGGACTACATGCATGCTCTCACACACACTACATGTACTGTGCCCAAAAACAATGGCACAGCAAGTGTCAATGTCCGTCTCACGTGTGGCATCTGTGAGTAACGGATGGAGAAAAAAATGATGAACGGAGAAGAGAATGATACCCACCCCCTTTCCCTTAAATTCAGGGGCCCTTGCTCTCCCAAGTCTCCATTACCCTTTATTTCCTGTCTTCTTGAACCTGAGAACCTGAATGTAAGTAATCGAAATGTCAGGGCCTGTGAGGTGGCTGACCAGGTAAAGGTGCTTGCTGCTGAGCCTGACCACATGAGTTCCATCCCTGGGATCCACATGGTACAAGAGAGAAGCAACTCCCACGTGTGAGCGTGTACATCTGTGTGTGTGTGTGTGTGTGTGTGTGTGTGTGTAAATGTAAAAAATGTCAAACCCATATCTCTCCTCCACACTAATATGTTGACTACTGTAGTTCTCCAAATCCAAAATAATCACCCAGACAACTTTTCAAGTCATCAGCATTTGATGGGGAGGAACATGGCAGGCGGCACTAAGGAAGGCGCTTAAGCTCAGTGGAGGGGTAAAGTGGTTTTCAAAAAGTCATGTGACTGTGTTTTGCCTTGCCGAAGGGTCTCATGCAACCTAGACCCACGTGAATCTTACTTACTATACAGCTAGGTCTGGCCTTGAACTCATCCTGGTCCTTCTTTACCTGTTTCCCAAGTGCTAGAATCACAAGCTTGCGAGCATGTGATAGATAGCATGCCCGACTAAGTCACCTGATCCTGCTGGGCTTCTGTTACCACCGCCTCAGAAGAGCGGGTTGAGTGAATCTTTGAGCTCCTTCCACAGTTGGATTTCAGCTTTTGTCTACTGCTTTATTTTAGAGTTACTCTAAGATTTCGGAAACTTTAATAGGACCAAAGCTACCCAGAGGTGTTCTACTATAGAGATGAAATGTCCTGCTAGTTCTCCACTGTACAGCTCTGTCTCCAGGGCTCCTTACAGAGTTCTAAAGCCATGCGGTGTGGGCTGAAAAGAGAGCTCAGTCATAGGACAGCCCTCCAGTAGGTGCAAGTCCCCAGGTTCAGCCTCAAGCACCAACACTCACCCCCCAAAATAAATAAGCTAAAAATGGGTGATTCTAAGAGAACATAAGAAGAACATCACTAAGATTAGAATAAAAGTCTAAAAGAGAGCCAAGTGTGTGTGTGTGTGTGTGTGTGTGTGTGCGTGCGTGCAGTGCATGCGTGTTTCTGAATATAAAGTATCGAGTATTTCCTTTTTAATGCCCCACCCTTTGCTAAGAATCAAACCCTAGGGCCTCAAACATGCTAAGCAAACATTCTACCACTAAGCAGCACCCCATCCTTGGGTGTGTGTGTTGTTTTGAATTTGGGACACTGGGGTCCAAAACTTCCCAAGAGAAAGTTAAGAGATCAGAAAATCAAACAATGTCTTTAATTATACCTAGGAGTAAAAGTCATGGCAACGAGAATATGCGAGATAAAATACAGACCTGGTTAACGGTTAACTCTGGTAGTTGCCCCCTGCTCCTTGAGCAAACACAACCACAGAACGAAGGGTGCTCTTTCGGGCTTAGGGGCTGAGCCTGAGGATTGAGGCAGCCCCTTCCCCAGACCCAGAGTGGATTCACAGCAGATGGCCGTTCATTGTCTCTTCAAACAGAAAAGGAAGGAATCATGTTACTTAAATTGCTATTTTCAAATAAAGAAGGCAAAGAGGGGGACCGGTTCTGTAAATGTCTTGAAGATCACAGGGTGGGTGACCTTCCTTTCTCAGCTGTTATTTTCCTTTTTTCCTGCCCCGTGGTCTGAACAGGTGTGAGGAGAAGCACGAGTTGCTTAGGACAGCAGGCAGAGCTTCCTTTCCTTCTAGAAGAAAGGGGCAAAAAGAGGCACCAGTGTGACTTGGCAAAAGATGCTACAGTCTGAACCCTAAAAGGGGAAATGATGCTGAGGCCTGAGTTTCCTTATAGAAGGTAAAATTATTTGTGCAAAGGTGAGTGGGTAGCCTAGGTTGGCTAGATTGTATTTGGGGAAGGGTACTGCATATATAGTTTCTGGGTAATAAATTTCTTTCCTATTCTATGTGTAAGTAGGAAGGTTAGGATTTTCATTTTAAAAAACATTAACATCATGCTAATAAGTCAGGCACAAAACAGATAAATATTGTATCGTTCCGTTCCGGGTGAGGTCTCTGAGACATAGGAAGCAGAGTGAAGTTAGCAGAGAGACGCGAGGTGAGGACGATGAAGAAGGGGTGACTAGGATGCAGACTGAGGCAACGGAAAGTACTGGGGATGGGTCATGATGGGGGTTGCACAACAATGTGGCTATACTTCATGCCACTGAACTAAACATTTGAAAGTGGGAAAAACAGTAAACTTTATGTTATTTATATTTTACCGCAGTAAGAAAATCCATTATAATTATTGTACAAGCAGAAGGCAATTATAAAACCAAAGTCAACTTGCAAAAACTTGATCCAGTGACCAAGCGATGAACAGAATTAAGAACAAGCCTACTCCCACCCTGCCCCCCTTTTGCTCTATGGAAGGCTTTGCACGCTCTATGCGGTAAAGTGCATGAACTTTTGGGATGTCTAGTTAAGTACGTCCTTTGTGTCTTTTATGTTTCATGTACTTCACATTTGATGCACAACTCTAAGAATAATTATCAGCTTGAAGTTAGTGATTTATAGCTCGGCTCATCAGACTGCAGCATAGCAAAGCAGCCACCATGTTAGCCTCACCAATTATTTGGGGTCCTTTGAGGAAAGTCTCCTCACTGTTAGGGCTTGGCAGGAAGGCAAGTTTACCTTTAAACACAGCTAGATGTGCAAAAATCTCCAACCTAAAAGTCCAGACTCACCACAGAGATGTTAGAAAAGCATAAAAATTGCAGAGCCGCTGTTTTTCACAAATTTCCTCCTGAACTTTTAAAATAGAACTTTAACCTAATTAAATTTTAAGCCTTAGATTACATTTGCCCTCCTGTTTTATGCATTGCAGATAAAGTAGACCGTTTCACTTTCCGCTTCATTGGTGACTTAGTAAACTTTAACACAGTTTTAATATCATTGGTGATGCCGCTTCCAAATAACAGAAAAATTACTGTAAATAATTTTAATTTCTTTTTAAAAGATTATTACATTTTTATCACATCCACATACAAATAATGTATGTGTGCATGCCAAGCCAGGGGACAACTTACAATGGTCAGTTCTCTCCTTCTCACATGTGTCCTGGGGCTTCGGGGTTGGCTGCCTTTACACACTGAGCCATCGCATTTCCCTTATTTTTTAATTTACACCTCAAGCATTCTTGTCTGAAAGAAGACCTCTTAGTTCAAAGCTAAAATTGAAATAACCAAATGAGAGAGTGAAAATATTAAGCGACAACCTCTTGAACATAACCTTCTTCCTTTTCTGTGGTTTTGCTTCCTCTGCAGTTTAACAAAGAGAAAGCAGTATATCCTTATGTCTGTGTGTACCACATAGATGTGGATGTGTGTCTCTGGTTCCATAGTATCCTAGCTGTTTAAATTCTTCTGGATTTATCTTGTATTACCTTACAAAACATTAATACTCCAACCCAGATTTTTATTAAAAATATTTTTCAGACAATATATTCTGATTATAGTTCCCCTTTCCTCAACTCCTCCCAGATCCTCCCCAACTCCCCATCCTCTTAAAGTCATACCCTTTCTTTCTCTCTCTCATTGGAAAACAAACAGGGATCTAAAAAAAAATATGATTAAAAATAAAAACAAACAAATGAGAATAGGTCAAAGGAAGCAAAATACCAGGAGAGAAGGAGCTGACGAAAAAACACAGAAAACACTTATAGATACAGAGACACACACAGGGAAATCCCATAAAAACACATCAGAACCCATATTATATATGCAAAAGAGCTACAGCTACCAAAAAAGAAAAAAAGAAAAGAAGGAATGTCCAGACAAAGCATCATGAGGCAAGGAATCTCCAAAATGGTAGTGGTTTGTTTTCTGCTAGCTGTTGGCTGCTAGGCAGGGGACCTGTTTCTGAAGGTGCTTGCACACCCAGTGGAACTCCTTGCAGACGTCTTCCTCCGTGAGTGGCTATCTGTTGGAAATGGCTTCTGGGTTAGGGATGGCATCTGTGTTCACCTCCCTTCTTGGCACTGTCAACCACAGTTCTTGAAGAAGCAAAAATGGAGTTCACTAACTAGAGAGGCCCCCTGGATAACAGCGCCGTGGTTAACGTCCTTTTTTATGGTTTATTTTAGCAGTAGCACCATGCCTCCCCCAGATGTTTACAGCGCAGTTTGGGTAGAAAGTTCATGTCTTATAGAATCCTCGGCCCCTGGTTTACAGAGCGGTGAGATAGTCTGAACGGGAGTCTAGAGGACAAAGGTTAGGAACTACTTGTAAAAGGTTCAGAATAAAAGCCCCATCCGGGTTTCATTGCAGAGCACAGCCACCGGCTTGGCCTCCTCTTCGTCAGGGAGACTAACTTTGGCTCATAGGTCATCTGCTTGCAGCAGCGTCTGCCTACCGCTGGGTTGAGTGGCTGACCAAAGACTGATGGTATCATGCAGTAACTGCAATTATTTCGTGGTAGCAGGCAGAGAGTAGGGAGAAAAAGATAATCATTCAAGAATTTTTTACAGCTATGTCTAAAGGAAAGCGAAGGAGGCTACCAACTCAATATTCTACAGAAAAGTTTCAAGATGCGCCCAGGCTTTGAAGGAAACTGCTCAACTTTTCCTGAAAAGACTTTAAAAAAACCTTTCGTGTGTACTTAGTACCCAGCTTTAAGCTACCTGCCCCTATGTCTGTCTGTCTCTCATTTAAAACTATTCCCAAGGCCAGGTGTGGTGGCACACACCTGAATTCGCCGTGCTTGGAGGCTAAGGCAGAAGGACTGAAAATTCAGGGGGAGTCCTGTCTGAAGTCCATGTCTCCAAAAACAAACACATAAACAATTCCTGATTGGAGATGAGGCAGCAGGGATTGTCTCTGATGATATTTGATTTTCTTTCAGTAATATGTCCACCATCTGAAAGCCTCATGAATTTAAAGCAAACAACAACAATAACAAACCAGCCCATGTCTTCCCACTAAACAGCAACATGTCCTCCTGTGCTTTACAAACTAACACCGGGATAGCCCAGTGTAAGAAGATCACTGTCAGATTAATGTGTAATCCTTGAGAAGATAAGGACCATGGCACTCTACTTGTTCAGGTACAACTAAGAACAGCTTCGTTCAGCTTATGCAGGCATTTTATGGTGACTGTAATGAACCACCACTGGGCTTTCCAAGAAAGAAAAAGAACTTAAAACTTTCCTAGGCCAAGAAGAGGCCGGATTTCCTTTGTCTTTATGAGAATAGATTATATTTATTCTTCATGAATACTCTTTCAGCAACAGCATCGTACACATAGATCCTCAACAGAACAAACAGGTTTTGTTCCTATCCATAGTGAGAGGAGCTTTGACAATCTGTGATGCTGTCGTAAACACTGGCAATCCCTCAGCTCTCTTGGGAAAGAGCATTTTAAAACGACACCAACAGCCCTTGGGTCTGTGATATGGCTTCCATTGCATGGCGAGCCCTCACCCATATGCCTGGCCTACTCTGTCTGAGTTGAGGAAGGGAATCATTCTTACAGAGCACACCCTGCTTCAGGGTCCCCTATAATTCATGGGTTCAGCTTGACTTGTCATACCCAAACTGCTCACCCTCCCCTAAATAGTGTCATCACTGAGAATGCCAAGGTCGTTGTGAAGGATGACCCCTTCCCACCCACCATGTCCTGGTTCAAAACATGCCATGGAGAGTTGACCTAAGATTGTTTGGTAGTTAAAACATCACTACCTGAACTGTACCAGTCTCACGCAGGAAACTAGGTAGATGTCCTTGAATGTATATCTGAGTAAATAGATACTTTGCTCTACTTTATGGCTTTGTGAAGAAAAATGAAGATCTGGCTTTTAAAGGATTTTTTTAATATCCCCTCAAAGCAATTACTATCATGACTTTGGCAGGAGCCATGCACGTCCTGCATTATTTTACACTGAAGATGTGTTATTTGCTATTAATCTTGATGATGCCTGGTATATGATTGTTAACTGCTGTCTAAACTTCTATTTTATTTACTGTTGGAATGTTTTAAGAGAAAATGTTTATCCTTTGAATAGCTCAAATCTTGGTGGGGGTGGGGGAGAAGTATGGATTATGTGTCCTTTCGAAAAGCCTTTGGATTAGGTTATCAGCACAGTCAATGCTTGAGGGACTTTGTGTCTCCCTGCCTTGCCCATTTCTATTTGTGGAGTGTTGCAAGAGTTTGCTAATTAAACAGTTCACAAGGTGTTTTGGGAAGAACTAGGAGACATTTCACCAATTGAACGATTTATTGCTGCAGTTGAAAAAGTTAGTGTTTATTAACTTTCTTGTCATGTTTGTGGAGAATCATTGTTACAGCTCCTGGCCCTTAACTGGATTTTTAGAGGCTGGAGTCAGCAGTGAGATTTCCCAATGTGGCTGTTCTTATTTCAGTATATCTCCTTTGCTTTGCTGGGCTTGGTTTTGTTGTTGTGTGGTTTTTTGTTTTTTGTTTTAAAAGAAAACAAACTATCTTTTTTCATTATACATGCCAATCCAAGTTCTTACTCCCTCCCCTCTCCCCTTGCCTCCAGTCACCCCCCTCCCCTCACCCCCCTCCTCAGAGAGGGTAAGGCACATTGCTTTGGGCAAGGTCAAAGGTCCTCCCTACTATATCCAGGTTGAGCCAGGTATCCATCCAAAGAGAATAGGTTCCCACAGAGCCAGTGCAAGTGTAGGGATAAATCCTGGTGCCACTGCCAGTGGCCCTTCAGTCTGCCCAGCCATGCACCTGTCAATCACATTCGGAGGGACTAGTTTGGTCCTATACTTGTTCCTTACCTGTCCTGCTGGAGTTGGTTTGCTGGGTCTGTAAATATGAGCCTAAGTAATAAGACCCTTGCTGGAGATTGCAAATAAAAGCTGGCCATGGGAAGGAGCAGGGAGAAAGCTCATGAGAACATTTTACTCAAGGGAAAATACATTGTTTCAGATAGGGGAAATGGAGGTATTTAAGGTTAAATGAGAACACTTTCAAGTTAGAAATTCCCATCTTATAATTCCTTACAGATGAGTCTACAAAGGTAGTTTTATTCCACTGTTGAAATGCAAGCCTCCATCACCACATGGACCTAACTGGGGTGGCAGCCTCCTCCATGCCCAGTGTGTGATCCCACCGCTGTGAATTAGAAGGGCAAAGAAGGAATGGGCACAAGGTGAACATGAGCATACAAATGCATCCCTAAAAGGAATGCAGTTTCTGGTCTCGCTACTTCTAGCCACCTCCTGTCACTTCTGTACAAGTGAATTAAGTGGTCATTTTTCTTGTGGGGAAGGGGACCAATAAAGATGGAACTCAGGGCCTCATGCAAGCACACTAGCACTGAGTCATATCCCTAGCTCCTAAATGGTTCCCTATGCAGCTAGTAATAATATTAACCTAGATTTTATAATTGTATAAAATCCACCCTACTCATCTACTCCAGTGCAGTGGGTATCCACTCTCTTGGGCTCTAGTTGCTATAGACAGACCTTGTAGCCTGTTTATCAGCCATACACCACCAGTCTGCAAACTACAACCAGAGAAGCTCCTGTGGAGGAAGTGGGTGTGAGTCTGCCTGCCCTTTGTTGTGGTCAGTAAAGGAACTCCTTGTGCTTTTTAATTAGAAGGGTGGGTCCCAATTCTTCCTAATTGCAATTTGAGCTGTAATACAAAGCATTTACAGAAGAATGGCTTTTAGAAAGAAGTGAACATCCATTCTCTCCCGCATTCAACCCCGAGCCTTCTTCAAATGACTTCTCATTTTACAGTTTAGTGGTTTTTTACTTACCACAGCCTCCTCCAAAACATGGTCCCCCCCTCCTGTGCTCTGCATTTTCAGTTTTTAAAGCTGTACCATGGCTTCCGTTTGAGAAGGAGCCGGAGGTATGCGAGGGCCGGGGAACACAATGGATGTGGATACAAAAGTGCTCCAGAAGAGGAATTCCGCAGTGCACATTCGGAGTAGCCTGAAAGTGTTCATCCAAAATTGCAGACAGCTGCTTGTGCTAAGTAGGATTTATCCTTAGAACTAGACAAGGAAATTTGTATTTCCTGTTTTAATTAGAAGGGACTTTCACAACATAAGAATAAAAGGCATGGTTTGCCCCAAAGACACGCATCTGCTTCATATAAAAATAAATGCATTATAAGTGTGAGAAATTGCTTGAAGATGGCCATGATATTGAGAATATGCTGTGTATTTACTTTATAGTCATCTGAGGTTTTCTTTTCCAGTAAGGTTAAGAACCTCAAGAATTTTTATGAGTGACTTTAGAGAAAAGCATGAGCAAGCCCTGTTTGCTCATGCTGTGTTGGTACGAAAAGGTGAAGAAGCTTTGAGTCTCATCCACCTGCCAGATAACACTCACATAAGTGCTGTTTCTTCTTGTAGCCCCGAGAGGAAGCAGTGGGATGAAGTTTTCCCCACGGAAACACAGTCAATGAAGTATAACTCACTAGGCATGTGTGTGTGTGTGCCTGTCTGTCTGTCTGTCTGTCTGTCTGTGTCTGTAATCTGTGTCCAAGCACCTGACTTTGAAAGGAAATATGCTGGCTTCTTGCACAAGATTGATTTTTCTTTTTAATAAATTACTTTTCAGATATCAGTGCAGAGAATGCCAAATTCACTGTTTTCAAGGAAACCGTGAAAGAGTCCCTTTTAATTATTTGCAACGACAGAAAATGTCTAGCAGAGCCATAAGTCATCCCTTGAAATCAAAGTGGGTACAGTGACCATTCAGCCCTGCTTCTCTATAAAACTGTTTTGGTTGCAGATTTTGGAGCTGGCATTGAATCCAACAAAATTCCATTTTTATTTTATATCCTTACTCTAAGAAAGGAGGCATTAAGACTGAAGGAGTAAGGGAATTTATCCTGCTTTTTGTTATGCAACTGTAGGGAAAACTGAAAGCTATTTTCCATGTGCTTTGTTCAAGACAGGCAGGACTTCATGCAAACTCGGTACTGTTGTCCTCTCTCTTACTGCTGCCACTTGCTGGGGGTGCCTCTTAGTTGTATAGGCTTAGGCTTAGGCTTAGAGCTCTTTGTGACTCTTCCTTTCCACGCCAACCTCCTAATAGTATATACCCTATGTCAAGACTTGGTACAGTTTCCTTTCAACCCTCATATGAGTCTCTCAACAGCTTTTAAATCTGTTGGAACTGCTCTAACACAGTGCAACAAATAACAGAATTGTCCGCCCGCCTCACAGAGAAGTCCAAGGCCCTCAGCAGCATGGCTTGGGTTCTTGTGAGCTCTCTCGTCCGGGCTGTATACTTTTTCTTATTGGAAAGAGAATAAGGAAACTCTCTCTTGTCCTATTTAGGAGTCAACTAATACCAATGTGTGTGCAGGGTGTACATACTATGGTTCCCTCCTAATAAAGTCACATTAGGGGTCAGGATTCCAAGCTGTGACCTGAGGAGAAAGGCACTTTGTCATTGGGTTAGAAGACTAACATGATTTCAGGAATGTTTAGCATCAAAGTAAGACATGTGCTTGAAGGGAGCTGGCATAGGAAGCTTCATGATGCCCCTTTTTATAATAATCAAAGCTGACTGAGTCGACTGAGCAGGTGGCTAAGAAGGGGACCAAGGGACCAAGAGGCCTCCGTGGTGTTATATGTAACAAGAAGACAAGAGTTAGCCAGGCACAGAAGGCTGCAGCCTTTAAGGGGCATGACAGCAAGCCATGGTATAACCGATCTCTGATACCATGGGCTTCAAAAGATCTAGGGTTGTTGTTGAAGTTGAGAAATGTGATCTAGTAGCAGTCACAGATGAGAGGACCCCTAAATCCTCAAACTTCATTGCCTTTCAGCTAAACATCCATCAACCTTGGAAGTGGTTCCACTACCCAGAGTTGTCTGTCTTCCAGCAGCTTCAGTTCCTCTGCCTTCAACCTCCTGACTCGGGAGTGACCAGTTTGCCAACCTCCCCAGCATCTCCCTGTCTTTGCTTCTGGTTGAATTTATCTGCATTGTGCTATTACAATAGCATTCCATCTCTTAATACTATTTCAAATATGATTTCTAAGGTAGATTCTAGGTAGTAGGTCTCCTCTACTTCATTTTAGCCATCCCCTACAAGAAACTTGGGCCTGTTATCCTACCAGTGTGTGATGTAGTATCAGACATGCTATGTCTTGTTTGAGTTGAATGTCTTAATAAGGAAATCAAGCTCAGAGACATTGAGTGATGGGCTTAAAGCTTTCAGCTAATTAGGGGCAGAGGTCTTCATGCATTTCAGAGGCTTTGGGAATGGTTAATGATATCCACCAGGAAAACTGAGCTCTGACCCATTCATGTTCCAGCTCTGCATTAGAGAATGGACTTGGGATTTAGACTTATGCAGGAGAACTTAGAGTGAAGTAGCTTCAAAGCAATCAGGAGATATGCTCAGGAAATAGTCTGGACTGCCCTCAACAATTCTAACACATTCCATCAGATTTGCAAAAAGATGAAAGTAGCTAAAAACAAATGAAAAAGCAACTCTGTGAGTTCGTTACCTTCATTGGTGTTGGAAAAACAGGGGCCCATTTGAATTTTTTATTTCTTACCATCATATTCATGTATGTTGTTTTTATGTTACATGATATCTAAAAAGTAGTCCTTGATCATTTAAAAAAATGAAGCCCATAGATTTGACTGTGTGTGTATTTTATATACAATATTCCCTGTATTCCTTAAGATTTAAGTATTAAAGGTAATTTTCTATTTCCTTATTCTCTAGAAAACTAAACACCTTCATTTTCTTTTCTTTTGAGGAAAAGAAGCATATAACTCCTTTCTTAGGGTAATTCTGATATGAGAATTCATATATAGAACTACTCTTTCCCCTGATATGTATACTATATAGAGAGCAATGTGAGATTTATTCTCAGACAGCCGATAAGGTTATTGTCCTGGGATGACTGCAGAATAACGGAGTCTCTTAGCTGTTTTTAAGAGTGGCATGTCTTTTGATGAAGTGTCCCAATTGCAGCTGTTCCACTACAGGGATTGGTTTTGAAAACCAAGGTTTTGCTGGCTGAGGCTCATCAGGAGAGTTCATATGTTCAGAGATTGTTGATTCCTCTCTGGTTGCTGCTAGAAGGTTCCAAGGCGGGGGAGGGGTGGCATCAGGGATAGAAATGAATAATCATCTCTGGGCTTTGTTTTTAAGAGCCAAAGGAAATGGCAGTTCTGTCTCCCTCCATCCCCCTTCATGCCCCATCCCCCCAAAACAGTCTAAATGAAGATGGATGGGCTCCCTTCCCACAGAGGGCAGAGGGGATGCCCTTCATCTACAGCGAGAATGGTGGGGTGACTCTGGGTCCCCACAAATGAAGCCCTTTCAGAGTGCTGTTTTCCTGGGCTTTCCTGGCTGTGACTGCTGCTCAGCTCTTAAAACCTCTCTGGCCAGGTCAGGAGGAGGTCAATGTAAACTAACTCAACACCTCCTTTCCAGATCGTTCTTCAAATGGCAAGAAAACGCCGGGGAAAGGATGTGCCTGCACTTTCAAAGGCTGCCTGGTACGGCAGGCATTCACATTCCCAACCTTCCATGGCTTGGCTGCAGAGCAGACCATCTGGGTACCAGCTAGGGTGATTATGCTTTTATGGGTAGAACTTTCATGATCTTAATCTGTATGTCTCCTATAAGTTTCTTCTGCTCTGCCCCCACCCCAATGAAAAAAAAAAACGAGTAGTAACAAGTTAAATCAAAAGTACAAATCAATCCTAGTATGTCAGACAAAGGGGGGCGGGGAGAAATACATTATAATCAATTCCCAAACTGCCAGTCAATTCTGAAAATCCCATTATAACTTTACTATGTCTGAAGCAAGTTCTTGTTCAAATCATTTGTTTGCTTGAGTCTGAAAAGATGCGTGAGGACCACAGCTGAGAAGGCTGGAGGCAGAAATCATCAAGAAGCTTTTAGAAGGATGTTTATTAATATTTCCCCTGTATTCTAGTCGGGAGCTCTGTTTCCTACAGCCTTTTGCAACGTGGAGAATAACTTTGAATTTACAACTGGTTTAGAAGGACCCGAGCTCCTTCATTCTGCAATGGGCAACAATGACTTGGTATTACATTTTTTACCTCTAATCCAGCTTCTGGGCTTCACCCACTGTAGCAGGAAGTTTCTCATAGATGAAAGAACTCACACCCGTTTCTAAAAATAGCATTGTGTTTCCACCCGTTCATATCAGTTAGAGGAGGGTTTAAATGGCGGCTGTCTAGGAAAAGAGGCCATGATTGAGTGGCGTTGCTTCCCCAGCCGGACCCAGGTGGTGAGAGTTGAGGCCCACCATTCAGATAAGGCCCTGAAGCAGTCCACTTTTGTGTCTATTGGCTCTTCTGCAAAATGTCCCCTCATAGCGTTGAGCTGTGGACAGACAAAATCCAGGCCTATTTAGAAGGCGAGAGGGCAGCTGCTCAGGCTGTTGGGGAGCTGTTGAGTCAAGACGGAAGACTTTGGGCTGTTAAAACTCCTCTGGATGCTTTGGATACACAGCCTTGGAGAGCATTTGCCAGGGAATAATTCTCCTGCTTAGATTAAGGAAGCATCGGTGGTGAGGACAAGGGCAGTATGCATTGCCTTGGCCGCTAGTCACAGGGGAGCTTTGGTTTTCTTGACAATGTAGATATAAGTTCGAACCTTGCTTTCCAGATGTTCCTAGAGCTGGGCTCTCCTGAGAGAAATGGAGAGAAGACATTATGCCAGAATTCTTGAGGATGTTGAATTAAAGTTTCCATTGCTGTAGGACCAGGAAAACAGAAGAAGCCTTCATTAGTCTTTGGAGCCCCACTTACGCTTTAGGGTCCTCACCTCAGCTGTTGAATCGCTTCTATTTGGAGTAGTTAGTTGCTTGAGCCATTGTTTCCTCTTTCTAAGAGGAATGAGGCTCCATGCTCTTAATTCACTTGTTTCACACATGGCCTTTCACAGACCCCGACAGTGCTCAGGGACTTCCATCCACACATCTGTTCTGGTCACTAGAATACTTGGAGGTTACCTTGATGGCCGAGCGATGGACTGTGACGTTGAAGCTAATCTGTCAATGCTCTTACTCATAAGTGTTTGTTGGAAACTATCTGTGTACACCCGCTCCCACACAGACCAATACACAGGATCTAGGCCTGGACTTCCTGTTCATTTTGGGAGGCCCTTCTGTGACTGTACTATTTATAATGGAGGCCTATTGTTAATAAGCTGAAATAAACAGCAGCTAAAAGCCTTTCACGGGGACCCACAACCAACAAACAGTTCATAGTTTCTTATGTGGGTTGTCAGTGTGTATCATTGGTGATGGTAAGGCTACTTATTGTGACTATATAGTAAAGGGCAACACCTTTGGCATACAAACAGTTTTCAAAGTATGTTTGAAATTACTGTACCAAAGGTAATACATGACCAGGCTGTCTAAGAATGTTGTGTAAACATTATAGAAAATGGTCGTTATCTCATCGGTACTTTAAAAACTGGGTCAACAAGTCTGCAGATAAGAGGTTAGGATAAAAGAAGATTGGGGCTTCACTGCTTCTATAGATTGAGCCTATGACTTCCAAAATCAGGGGGCAGCCCTGTAATCCTAATGGATTGATTTCCAAAATTCCTTGGATTTGTCCTGCTGAACTAGTCTGGTCTCTTGGGGGCTTAGCTGGATCCCTGCAGATAGATATTATGGTTTATACACAGTAATTCCACTCAGTCCAGCTGTAAATTTAAGTCTATTGTATTAATGCAACATTGAAAGGAAGCCTTGCTCTTCCATGGACGCTCAGCCCGCCTTTCAGACATGTTTAGCGAAATATAAAGGATTTTCAATTAGCTGGTTGGAGACCCTTGGAGACAGCGCCCTGCCTAGCCATCCTTTGTCTATAGTTTCTGCCTGATCCTTCCAAATGGGACAAATAAAGAGATTCCCAGTGTGGTCATTAATGGGCCAGCTTTGCTGGGGGCTTTGTTCTTAAGTGGGGGCTTTATCTTATCCCCCCTGGTTAAGCCCCTCCGTGTACTCCTCACCTGTCATAACTATCATACATTTAATTCATCATTCAGGCAGAGGGGCCTCACTGATAATGTCACAAGACAGGAGGGCACAGAGGAGAGGGCTAGGCTCTGTCTGCCTTAGAGGTCACTGCAGAGGACGATTAGCAGATTTGAATAAAGATTCGAAGTGAGATTTTAATCAAGTAGGCAGTTGTGTGGGAGAGAATCTTTGGCTTCATGGTTGAAACATGACAGGCAGTGTTTTCAAAAGACAGTGCAACAAAATGTCTTTGCTCCAAGAATGGAGATGGGAACCAGAAGACAGCGTCTCCGACCCTCTTTTTTAGAAAGGCTTTTTTCTCTTTCAAAAACTTTTGGGAGATTTTATTTCATTTGTAT
>NW_004949135.1:369115-378113 GCF_000317375.1 Microtus ochrogaster | reverse complement strand
ATCTCTCCAGTCCCCTAAATGATATTTATTATAAATCTGTGCTTACTTCAGTTATTGAGCACGTTTTGTGTGTCGGGCCCTTTTCTAGATGCTTCACACATATCCCCACTTTCAGGCTCCAGAACCTCCTAAGGACCTTAGTGCTGTTATCTCCATTCTGCTGAAGGAAAAGGGAATTAACTTGCCTAGAGCCAGGCCATGTGGAACTAGGAGACTGAAGATCCTAACCCAGACAGGATGACCTCATATCCAGGTCTTTCAGCCCTTAATCCCCCATACAGCCACATAGACTTGGCTTTGATAAAAACTACATTCAGAGATGGTGAGATGGTTCAGCAGATGAAATCACCTGCTACCAATACTGATACCCTGGGACCGCCATTGTGGAGGAAGAGGGCTGATGTCCACAGGATTGATCTCCACATTCATACGCAGAAATAAATCAATGAAATGAAATAGATTTAAAGGAAAGCATCTTTGGAGTTTTGTGAAACTAATAATTTGAGGGGTTTTTCCTTTGAACATCAATACCTAGAATGTGCCCAGGATTTGTTTGTTTTGTGTGGTGTGTGTGTGTGTGTGTGTGTGTGTGTGTGTGTGTACACATGCGTGCCCAGAGGCCAGATACTGACATCAAGTATCCCTCTCAATTGCTTTCTACCTTACTTTTCTAGATAGGGTATCTCACTTTTTTTTCCCTTTGGTCAGTTTTGGGCGACCAAGCCAAGGTCCTTAGGCTTGCACAGTAAGTATGGCTAGCCCTTCAACCTCTGGCATCCCAATTTTACAACTGGAGCAATTGCAGAAGAGAGCTGGACTGAGAAAAGCCACCAGTGTGCCCATTAAGCTGGTGCCCTGTCCTACTTTGCTTTTCCTGGAACCTCACAGCACTCCGCCCTGTGCAGACACCTGTGAGTGGGGACAGCCTAGGAGACTTTGGATGACACGTGCCCAGCACGTGGGCGGTAAATCCCCTCATTCAGTTCGCTCTTCCAACATTCTCTGGCAGACAGCCAAGCTAAATATTTCTGCTCGATAAAAAATGCACTGTGCTACACTTCCCACTGGTGGCCTGACTCTGGTGACGAGGGCTTTTCCTCAGTGAAGTGAGAAGGACCTAGAGAGCTGGATTCCGGCACCCACGTGCATTTTCTTCACTGCAAACCTTTTTTATCAGCTGTGATTAGATGGACTTAGAAAAGAACGAAAGCCAAGATTTTGAAAATACATTGAATGTGACATTCTTTCTTCCTAGCCCCTACTTATTCTTGATTCTTTTGATTTGTTTTTTATTATTACCTTTTCAGACTTCCTAGGCGTCTGTCATTATTTTTATCTACTGAATTTTTTCTTTTCCTTTAAGCTAAATCATTTTCCAGGGCTGTCACATTTGGTCAGTTGAAAGACCTAACATATGGACCCGTGGGCCTGTGCCAGATGAGGAGTATAGTTAATGGAAATTTATGACTGCTGTCTTCATTAGGACTAATTAGATGAGGGAAAGGGAGAAGTGACATCCACATTCGGATACCCCTTCTAATGGCTTGAGATGTTTCTTCTTTACATCAAAGGGTTTCCTTGTCGCTGTCTGGAGACGCAAATGGAGTAGCGGGACTTTTCGCATTGGTCCCGTTCCCCTGTGGCTTGTTGTGGCACGCTCTCCACTACCTTCGCCTCAAAACCTTCTCAGTGGCCGAATAATAGCAATGTCATAACCAACATCATACTCTAAGTAGCACGTTTCCATAAATTTCAGTACTCATACTGTTTCTAATTTAGCATAACTATATATGACGTTCTAATTAAATATGCTTATATCACTATGACTACTCAAATTATTTTCCCATGAACCTATTCCTATGTATATGAATTATTTGACCAAATGTTAGGGATTTTCTAAGTTATTGGTATATACAGCTAGATTTATTTCTAGAAGAAGTATATGGGGGCTATAGAGATGGCTCTGCAGTTAAGAGCACTCACTGGCTGCTCTTACAAAGGAGCAGGTTTAGTTCCCAGCACCTATATGGTGGCTCACAGCCATTTATTTCCAGTTCCTGGGGATCACACGCCCTCTTCTCACCTCCACAGGCTCCAGGCACACACATGGTTCACAGACATACATGCAGGCGAAAGCATACACATGATAAATAAATAAGTCTTTAAAAGTTTTAGAGAAAAGTTAAATAAAGTATGCTGTGTAACTACCTAGAAACAGATTAATCCTAACATTTTAAGTACTAATATCTTTTGATATTATTTTTATGTAAGTGTTGATAATATTATTAATGAACAAATGTCTTTCTATCTTCTCCTTTGAGAAACATGGTGATGTCTGACTGTGTTTGAGGTACCATGTCATACCCCAAAGAGCAGGTTTTAGTCCCTTTAAATACTTATTCTTCTGACCAACCTTCCACTGTTTCTTTGAACAGTTGCAACTTCTAATGGTATGTTGGAACCACATATTTTAAGAATATATCTTATGAGCTAGGTGTGGTGGCTCACAGTTTTGATCCCAGTACTTGGATGCCAGTGAGTTTGACACAGGTCTGGTGCTTGTGTGTGTTATGAGTATGTGCATATGTACACACATATATATACATACATAAATATATACATATATGTACATATAATCAGTGTAGGAAGATGATAATACCAACCCACTTTCAATAGCATGTAGAATTGCTATTATTGTGGCAGTGTAAGGGTTCAACCCAACATCTCATGCATTCGAGACAAGCACTCTCATTATGCTCTAAACCAGCCACAGAATGTATAATTTTTAGTTGATTTTCCAGCACTGGCTATGTATTGTTTATTTATCCACATTCTTGGTGGTAGTGTCTCTTCTGAGTCACAAATTCTCCCGTAACTGGAATAGCCATACAATCTGCGGCTACCAACTCAAGTATTTAGTGCAGAAATTGTATGCTTAACCTCATTGCACCAGGTCCTTTGTCAGTCCCGGAGTAGACTGTGTATTATCAATCCAAGTTGTATACTTAGAAGCTGTTTGTGTACCCAGGACTGAATTACATAAAAGCCAAAGGAGACTGTGCACACTGAAAGTGGGGACGAAAAGGAGGGGGGGATGAGGAGACAAGAGAGAGTAAAGCAGAGAAGGACAAATACTGTCTGCTTCTGTCATGCAGAGCCCAGATTTAACAATATATATATATATATGATGCAAAAGCAGAAGAGAAGCTAATAGGGTGGAGAGAGGCAGTGGGGTAATAAGCAAGTAGATATGAGAAAATACAATGATATTTATGATTGAAGATGTCATGATGAACTTCATTATCTTGTATATTAACTAAAACCTAGACTAAAAAGATATAACAACCACAATATGCAACAAAATGACATTTTTGCAGGAAGCATTAGGAGAGACACTATTTTATGTGTTTAGGATATTTAAAAGATGAACTCCGGCTAAATAAAGCAAAGGCCCCATATTTGATAGCATGTCTAAACCACCCAAGGAACTAGCTGGCTCCCACCTCACCATTTGATTCCATTGGTATCAAATTCAATCTTAATGCTAATATTTTAAGATTTTCCGGGCTGTTCTGGTTTTCAGCAAGGTCTGAAGGCTACTAACGAAAGCATTTGTGGAGCATATTTTAATGGTTTACTGTCAGTGTGCTGTATTTCCGTTTGCCATTGCCTGGGCTTGTGTAGTCACGCCCACACTAAATCGCAGACATGTCTCTTTTTTTTATCCAGTGTGAGAAAGAAAGATGTCCTTCACACCTTTGAATTATTTCTCTGTGGTTGGGAAAAAGAAGCAAAGAGCAAATTCATTTCCCTAAGAGATGGCAACAATAAAATCACCTGGAAATGACCCCGTGGAAACTTTCCGCGGAGTGTTATTCATTTCTTCTGCAAGAATTTAGACTGTGAATGAGGTAGCTCTGAGAACTGTGGTCCTCTCGTCCCAGGAATGCAGCACACAGCTGGGAGTTGCCTCACCTGAGACTAAAGGCACAGCTGGCTACTGTCTGTTATAACAGAGAGACATATAGAGCTAGATGGATAAGTAGGTGGTTAGAATTTCTCTCCCATCTCGCGGTTAATAGTACAGTTAGTTTTTTCTTCCATGAACCGCCTGTAATAGAACTCAAGACCTGGTAACTGGAGTCAGCGTGTGCGTTTGGGAGGCTCTGCACTGTAGGAGGTACAGTTTTTGCTGCCTGTAGTGTGGAGCGGAGCAACAACCTTCTAACCATTTCTGTCTTGAGCTCCCGGTAAAAGAGAACAGAAACATGGTGGGGCAGATTTTACCCTTCTCTGGAAAGAGGATGGTTTCAATCCTCCTCATCCCACACAGACTTCCATGGGTACCTTGAAGGGAACCTTATGCCAGCAGGCCTTATGGCTTCTCAGAAGCCACGGCCAGTGCTGTGAACAATCTGATTCTCAAGAAGGGGAAGTAGTGATGTCACAGGAATAGGAGAGGGGGTGAGAACTGGCTGCTGGCTGTTCCCTTCAACACTGAGCAGAGGAAGGAAAGTGTGACTGTGTGAATGGATGGTCTGAACCCAGAGGTAAGAAGTATTCTCAACATTACCATAGTGTTAAAGAGACTATCTTATTTATTAATTTTAAAGATATATTTATTTATGTGTTTGGAAATTTTCCCTGCACATATATACGTGCATTGCATGCATGCCTGGTGCCAGAGAGGAGAGAAGAGGACAATGAATATCCCAGAATTGGAATTACAGATGTTTGTGAGCCACAGTGTGGCACTGGGAACCCAACTCTGGTTAGGAGCTCTAAGAGCCCCCTAGTGCTCTAAACCACTGAGCCATCTCTCGAGCCCCAGATATTTATTATTTCTTCATTATAAAAATTCTCTAAAATGTGATTAAGCTGTTTTACAGTCTATACCCTTTGGTCAGCTAAATAATGTTGAGAACTTGCCTTTTTAAAAACTGAACTTATTAGCAGGGGGTGGCGGCCCATTTCTTTAATCCTGACACTTGGGAGGCAGAGGCAGGACAATCTTTTTAAGTTTGAAGGCAGCCTGGTCTACACAACAAGTTCCAGGAAAGCCAGAGTTACACAGTGAAACTCTGTCTTGGGGGAAAAAATTAAAATTATTTATAAATTTTTGTGTCTATTCATTGTACATGGTACTGTTTATTTTATTTATTGTTTTGCCTAGAAAATAGCTAAAAATATTTTATAATTTAAATTAATTTTAGCTGAGTCTGATGGCTCACACTTGTAATGTCAACATTTGGGAGATCTCTGAGGCAAGAGGATGCCCACTAGTTCAACCTTTGCCACTTAGAGCGACCCTATCTCAGAAATAAAATTAAACAGCATAATACTCAGATACTTGATAATTTTGTTTGAAAATAGACAGTCTTGTGCTATGAATTAATTTGAATGAGTATGTTTGTTGGGATTAGAATCAGTTACTCGTCAAGAATAGTGGACAGTGAGGACTACTGAGAACTCAAGAACAATGGCAGTGGGTTTTTGATCCTACTGCACGTACTGGCTTTGTGGAAGCCTAGGCAGTTTGGATGCTCACCTAACTAGACTTGAATGGAGGTGGGTGGTCCTTGGACTTCCCACTGGGCAGGGAACCCTGATAGCTCTATGGGCTGACAAGGGAGGGGAACTTGATTGGGGGAGGGGGAGAGAAATGGGAGGAGGTGGCGGGAAAGAGACAGAAATTTTAATAAATAAATAAACGGGGGGGAAAAAAAAAGAAGAATCCTTGGGCCCATGGCCAGGTGGGGAGAGAGGTGCACTGACTCTCAGGACTCTGTTACGGTCTTACACCTTTATCTATAGGACACTTGGGAATTTAGATGTGACTTTTAATTCAGAATATTTCAAATCCTGAACTTCAGGCTCAGATTCCCAAGTTTTTAAAGTAGTCTATATAGTTTAAAAATACATTAGGTCTGGGGTGTAGCTCTGTGGTAGAATATGAATTTAGGAAGATCTTGGGTTAATCCTCAGCACTGCAAACAATATATGTTGATCATTAATTAAATTTTAAAAAAGACATATTTGCGCTTTGGAATACTCTGGCCATTAAGAGTGAGGCTGACTTGGGGAGGGTTCACAGCAGTAAGGGAAATGCCCTATGCCCTGTACCAGAGTGATAGCCTGCAGAGCTGCAATCCTAGCAATGGGGAAGGAGAGGCAAGAGGACCAGGAGTTCAAGTTGGTTCTGAGCCACTGTCTCCAAACACCAGGAATAAACAAAGCCATTATTTGTGATGCATGGCCATTTAGAAGTGACACTCAAGTGCTAGAATCTACACCAAATTGCCAACGATGACTGGCTTTTTAGAAATACCAACGTGGCTACAGCGAGGAATAATAAACCATCCTGTTTACCCAAGCGGCTGTGTGAGGCCCTCAGTGGGATTTATGGACGGGACACACAGGGTAATCTCCTGGATGCCTACAGGCAAATGCAGGAAAAGCGGCCTCCTGGGGTTCTCAGGAGCCAAAGGCCACTGTGGTTTTCCCCCTCACTCAAGGGCAGTGTTTGACTTTCCTTCAGTTCTCTCGGTCAGTTTCCTTCTCTGCTCGTTTCCACCCCAGACCTGCAGCTTTTATGTTTAGAACCTGAGTCCCAAACCCCTGCCAGATTCATTCTGATAGTCCTTGTCTCATATTCTGCTTGCTTGCATTCTTTCTTTTCTTTTTTATTTGTATTCTTTTGAGACAGAGATTTTCTGTGTAGCCCTGGTTGTTCTGGACCACACTCTGTAGACCAGGATGGCCTTGAAACCACAGAGATCCACTGCCTCTGAGGGCTGGGATTAAAGACGTGATGGGCATCATCACTGCCCAGCTATATTCTTCCTCCTTAAAAATCTCATGGCACAGGGCTCTCAGGTTCATCAGCCTCACCAGCATGATGAGGCTGCCAGACTTTGCCTAGGTTGTGGTGTTTTAGGAAATGTCAATGTCCTCTATATTTATAGAAACATTTCCATAAAGACTAATTGCTTTTGTGTTAATAATAAGAGTAACTTATTTTTAGTAGAACTGTTTCTAAAATCCCCCTGTCTGTTGTATATTTAAGCACCATTGCTGACTGAACTCCCAGCATTTAACCCTAGAAATTGTTTTCTTGGGATCTGAGCTCTGCTAGTAACTGTTTGTCAGTGTGCTGGATGAATCTGCCAAGTGTCGTGGCCTAGGCCTGTAACTCCTGCACTCAGGACGCTAGGCAGGAGGATTCCTGAGAACGGCAGGCTAGCCTAGGCTCATAGTGAGTTTATGGCCAGCCTGAGCTACATAGTAATACTCTGCCGCAAACAAGCAAGCAAGCAAACAAACAAAACATCAGTGGAAACATCCTAGGTAATTGTAGGTATGGAAAGGACTTATTTATAGGATAGTCTCTTAGCATAGGTCTTATCATTTAGGTCAGAACATTTTCATATAATCTATCTTTCAGATTCATTAAAGAGTTTTTGCATATCTCAGAATTGTGAATAATGAGAATATTTTTAAAAATTTTAAGACATAAACTTGTTTTAATTTTTTTATTGTTTATTACCTCTTTAAAACTATTCATTAACCCCTGGTGAGCTTAGACTTTGGTTACTAACTGATTATTTAGAAGTGTTGACCAAGCTGTTGCATTTTCCAGTATCCCTCACGTCCTCTGTCTAGGCAGTTCTTTACTGTGCCTAGCATGTCTTATTTGTGTTTCTTGATTAATTACATTTATTTATTCATTGTGTTGGGACTGAGTGCACATATGCTGTGGCATGCCTATGAAAACACGCGGGAATTGATTCTCTCTTTCCACCTTATAGGTTCTGGGTATCAAACGTGGATTGTCAGGTGTTTAGCAAATACCTGTACCTCCTGAGTTGTCTCATAGGCCCTGTTTTTTGTGCTTACAAAGAATAGTTAGTATTTGTTGCATTTATGTGACACGACTATTACATAAACCAATAAAATATTGCTAAGAGTTGTTTCCATTAAATAAGAAAAGTAGATTTTTTTTTTGAAAAACCTGAAACTGAAAAATCTTGTAATACAAAGAGATTGTGTAAAACTACAAAATACTGTGGGAAAGTATAAATATAATAGGATATAGTGCTTTATTATTTGGGGTTTTATTATAGTAGTTGTTGTTATTGTTATGATAAAATACAGTGACCAAAAGCAACTTGAGAGTTTATTTTGGTTTATGGTTCCAGAGAGATAAGAAGCCATAGAGGCAGGGGAGGCTTAGTAGCAGGTGGCCCTGGCAGGAACCTCAGCAATCACATCTTCAATGCAAACTAAAAATGGGGTGAGGATAAACTCTAAATGCCTGTCCCCTCCCCCAAGCTGTGCTTTCTCCAGCAAAGGGGCACTACATACAAATTCCTTAACCTCTCCAAAGAGGGACTGGTTTTTTAAATACACAAGGCTGTGAAGACATACCTCATTTAATGTGCTTTCTCTGTGGGAGGGTTTACACAGGGATGGCATTTCGTGTGCTGACCAGGGAGAATTCCATTCTCTGCCATCAGCTCTAGGCCCTGAATCAAAGATGGGAAAGTCGCGACTCATTGATATGTTGACTGAGAGTCGGTGTTGAAGATTAGTAATTATTATTTTTAACTGTCTTCGGGTTGACTGTTTCCATAATCTTAGAGTGATTGGTCCCATTTGCACTGGATAAGAAAGCATCAACAGTGTAGTTACTCAATCAATTTGGAAACAAAGTTAGTTTTGACTATGTAATCAATGTAATATATCAACTCATCTCAATTAGAAACACCTCTGTGCCCAGGGAAATGGAAAAGCAGTAAGTGTGTTTCCAGAGAAAGTGTGAGGACCACAGGAATTTGGATCCCAGCAGCCATGTAAACGCTGGATGGTCTTGGCAGCTATCTGTAATCCCATCACAAGAGATCCCAAAAGAAACCCATAAGCTTTGAGTTTCAAGTAAGGGACCCGGCTCAGCATGTAAGCTGGGGGACAAGACAATAAAACATCTAGCAATCAATTT
>NW_004949135.1:323702-369015 GCF_000317375.1 Microtus ochrogaster | reverse complement strand
TCTCTGTCTCTCTCTCTCTCTCTCTCACACACACACACACACACACACTTGTGCACACAGATTTGCTTCCCCACATATGAACACAGATTCACACTCCAGTGGATACTATGAAGAAAGAAAGGAAGGAAGGAAATAAGTAAGGGCTAAAGAACCTAAAACCAAATTGTTACAAATTGAACTTTGGGTACCAGGGTTGTAGCTCAGTGGTAATACTCTTGCCAAACATGCTTAAGACTCTAGAAAAAGTAAAATAAATAACAAATAAGTAAATATTGGACAACATTTGAAAGGAAGAACAGTTTGTTATTAATTCTCAGTGGCTTCATTTCCAAAGCAAACAGTTTTCAAAACTCATTTTCCTATACTAAATTAGATTTCTGGGAGGAGAAATAATATTTTGCCAGGGTTTTGGATCTGGCTTCAGCAGTTGTGTATATTTTAAAAGAATTGCCTCTTTATAGTCAGTATTCTGGATAAAATAAGGACATAATATTTAGCAACAATGGCTTCTTGGGAAATCAAAAAAATAAACACAGCCTTACAATAACCACAACATGTCCCTGGTTCTGATAAGTTTTGTCCCTGGCCCTCAGATGGGATTGGGATTGTTTCCATGGCTTTAACACACTGACTGCTATTATTGCTGTCGGATGCTCACCAGTGCTTACAAAGGAAGGAGCCATGCTCTTAATTGAAAGTAGATGGTCCTTTTGGGGGGTTGAAATACAGAGAGCGTCTTCCTTTCAACACGACACTCTCGTTCCAAACATTTAAGAAAGCTGGCCTACTTAAGACTATCATAAGAATCACTGCAAGTAAAGAAGAGTTAAAGTATATAGAACTTCAGACTGACGTGGAACTTGCATGCTGCACTATGTTGGAACATAACTGAATATGGTAATGCTATCTGTGTCTAGCAAAAAGAATTTACAGTAATGGTGGCTGTGAAACTTTAAGCATACATCATGTAGAAGCTATTCAGGAGAATGGATATGTTGATTATGCTTTATCATTCTTTCTTTTACAAACACCCAAGAAGCTGTTACTCACTTATGAACAGAAAATAAGGAGGCCATTGTCTCTGAAGGGTTTAATGCTCTGAGCACTAATCCAAACTAGAGCTTGTAGTAGGAGCTGTGGGCTGTGTTCCTGCCGCCCCAGCTCCTGGTCGCCTGGCTAGCTTAGTCCCCAAAATAACAACACACAAACTGTTTTCTTTTAAACACTGCTTGGCCCATTATATCTAGCCTCTTCTCGGCTAACTCTTGCACCTGGACTAGCCCATTTCTAATAATGTGTGTAGCACCCCAAGGTTCGCTTACTGTGAAGATTCTAGCCTACGTCCATCCTGGGTCGGAGCTGCATTGTTTCTGCCCGGGAGAGTGGAGCATGGTGTCTGTCTGAGGCGTTTTACCTCACTTCCTCTTCCTCCCAGCATTCTGTTCTGTTTACTCCACCCATCTATGTTCTAACCTATGAGGGCCAAGCAGTTTCTTTATTTTTTAACCAATGACCTTCCTCCATCAAGAGATAAATTAGTATTATGTGAAGAAGTCTTAACACTTAGGAAAGTATAGTTTTAGTCTACTTTGTCAAACTATTTGCACACATAAGCACATGGTATGTAAGATAGTTGCGTGACTTACTTATCTTGGTTTTATACTGCTGCACATCCAAAATTAATTTTGCCATCAGAATTATTCTATCAGCTCACTAAGCATCAAGGAGTCTAACTTACTGATTTCACCAGTTTAACCCAATTGTTATGGGGTAGAGTGGCTGTGGAGCAGGGGACGGAGCTAAGACTGGCAGGAGAAACTTCCAGAAAGAATTCCAGGGAGGAGATGGTGCGTCCATGTGAGAGGGGCCATAAGCAGATCCAACAAGAACTGGGTGAGCAGTTTGCCTGCAAAGTCGACTACATTTAGGCGTAGCACGGTGGCAGCCACCTTAACCCTAGGACTTGGGAGACAGAGGCAGGCAGGTCTCTGTGGGTTCAAGGCCTGCATTAGCCAGAGATGCACGGCAAGACCCTGTTTCAATTGTTTTTAATGGAAGAATTTATTTTCACGTGCTGAGATCCATCCTTATGTTGATGGCTTCTGCCCTAGAATACTTCCCAAGTTCCATTACTGTGGACGGAGTGCCCTATCCTTTCTCTAGCAAAAGTGTCTTCTGAGCAAGTTCCAGCGTCTCATTTCCAGGTAGGGTCCAAGAACCACTTTTAGTCTCTTCAGCAGACATTCGTACAGACCAGGCACTGGGCTGAGGATTGAGTCTTCGTGATACCGGTGACCGATTAGAGGAGGTAGAAGACCACAGAAGATTCCATTTACTAGAACGGCTTCCCTGGTAAAGTCTGAACAAAACAAAAGTGGTCAGCGCGGGGACGGGAACCAAGTGCTTTGTGTTCTACAGGGGCGCAGCCTGTCCTGGAAGCATGTGTTTACTTCTGTGCTTTAGCCGGCTTTTGCAGACTTGTGGTGCTATGGACACTTGAGCGGCCTCTCTCTTGCCTTTTTATGGGAACTGATAAAGCTAAAGACGCTTCCAAGAATGTTCAGAATAACACGAAGCAATGCGGACATTTGCTGTGCATACGTGTGAGGCATGAGCTCATGCTTTCACTACATTCCTGTTTACGACGGTACTTTGGAAAACCTCTATTCTAGAGAATGGAGACCTCTTTCTTCAAGTCTGGCAGAAAATCTTTTGTAATCGAAATCGCAGTCAGTAAGGAAACAAGCCTTTAGTTTGTTTAACTGTATTCTGGAAAGATCATCAAGAAGCCATTGGTGTCACTCACCTGAGGAGGTGAAAAGCTTGGAGAACATCCAGTTCAGCCTGGGCCCTGAGATGAGTTTTTTTTCTTCCCCGCAAAAGTGTTTACATTTATCTACTGGTATTTAGACTAGTTAATGTGTTACACCAGATAAATCTGTTTCCTGAGTCCATCTTTCAGCTTGTTCTCCCCTCTCTGGAGCTGACAAATGGTTGGAGTTTGACACAGTTTATCAGTTGAGCCCCTGCTGGGGGCTGCCTGTCACTGGCTCAGCTTGCTCAGACTACTGCAGAGAGAGGGAGTTCTCCGCAATATTTTGTTCTCACTCCCTAATCTAAAGGAACAGAGACAGATTCGGGCAGCTGTGGGGTTTACCTCCCATAGTGCTTAGGATGGGCTCCTGATGGTTTCCTAGCAGGGTCCCTGTAGAAGCGCACCAAATAAGACACAATTTTTAATTGTATGGAAAGGGCAAAATTAAAGCTCTTCGGTGACTGCTGCATATCTGGAGGGCACCGAGAGTGCCTTATTCTGCGCCCCTGGAAAAGTACTTTCTCTGAGATAATTGCAGCCCTGAGACTTGCTCTTTTGTTGCTGGTTGACATGGAGGGGGAGGGGCTGGAGGGGGGTAAGGAAAAAAAGCATCTTGTCCCCATCCTGACGAGGCTTCCAGTGAGCTCTCACTCCTTCCTCTTGTTTTCCTCTGCATATACCAACGGCACAGGATACTGAGTTTTATTGTGATATCTTTACATGCACACATAACACATTCTGAAGTTAACTCAACTTCCCTTCATGTTAATACAAAGTTGACATGTAGGCCAAACCTTGAGTAGGTCTGTAGGGGTCTCTGGCATTCAAAACGCTATTCTTCAGCAGAATTCTATCCTTTGGGGTGTTGGATGCAAGGAACCTTCACTCTAGCCAGTTGCGATTAGTACAACCAGTGAGACAGCGCTATATTCAGAATCGCTGAGGTGGTGCACACTTGGCATCTAGCAGGGAACTAGCGCTGGGACCCTAAGCGTGCTTTGTGCCACTTGTTGGGCCTAATGCAAAGAGTGCAGTGTAATCGCTGGCCAGCCCA
This sequence comes from Microtus ochrogaster, assembly GCF_000317375.1. Lineage (NCBI taxonomy): Eukaryota > Metazoa > Chordata > Mammalia > Rodentia > Cricetidae > Microtus > Microtus ochrogaster. Next base: position 365,146 of record NW_004949135.1, on the reverse strand, counting down.
TTAGCATGATTAGCTGTTACCTCTTAGTGTAGTGTCTGGGGCCCTCAGAGTCACTGACTTGAATGTAGCCTCTGTCCTCTTCCGGCCAGCCTTTACGGGTCTGCTCCACATGTCAAGCCTTAGGGAAGAGGGAAGGGGTCCAGATGGGAAGAAAAGAATGCTGGGAAGATCCTTTAGGAAATAGGTCAGGTACCCCAGAGATTAGACTAGCTTCCTTCATCCCTCAATACAAGTAGAATACAATTAGGAGGAATTAGACCTGCAACAAGTAGCTTGGATTTATCAGCTTTAATTGTCTTTTGTCAGGACCCAGCTCTCCTCCAGAGGATCCTGGTGGCAGTCTACGCTCTAATACTTTTAATGGCTCTCCATTGTGGGCTTAGCTCTCCTAAAAAACAGTGTCTGCTGGTTGGAAAGCAGCTTTTAGGAAGCCTCCCTTAAAACACCACGCTGTTACTTTCTCTTTGGAGGATCCCATTCTTAGGTAATACAGTGTTGCTCCTTGGCCCCCACAGGTGCACCTTAAGGGGAAGATTCCTATTGAACATTAATAGGCAGCTTGTTTCCCTGGTAGGCACTTTGGGGAAACAATGGGCTGTAGATGGAGACCAGATAAGTCCTGGTTGCCGGCTTCAGAATCTCCCACTATCTTTGTCAGGGCTGATGGATCAGAACCCCCTCACTGTCTTCCTGTTAAAAGGGTTATCTGGCTTATTCATAGTCAACAGTGGGGAGATTTTTCAGAAGATAAGGTGCTTATTAGAGGAGGCCTATTATTGTAATAGCATTGTTTTCTCTTTCCTCTACCACCTCTCAACCTCTCAAGTGAAATGGGACCAGTAACTCCAGGTCCAACGTAAAAGGTTCTGCAATCTGATGTGATATTGGTATAATATTCAGAACTCTGCATTTGGGGGTTCTGCAAGTTATGGGTTTGCTTTCCTAGGCGGCAGCCATGTCTATGAGCTGGTATCTCCCAGGGACATGGTTGTAGGTGAGATCTAGTTACTGTAGGCAAAGCCAGGGGGCACATGCTTTTAAGCGGCTGGAAATCCGTCCTCAGTTTTCTGAGCAGGAAAGTGGGGTTTTGTTACGAATCTGCTCTTCAGCTCAGGTAAAGTACTAAACCCCATGGAGCAGAGTCTATACATGTGACAGGAGCCAGCGATTCAAAGGTTTCATTATTACTCCTATAATTCTCTTTATCTGCTTCTAACTTCCCTTTGGAATGAATGCACACGCATGCGCACACACACAAAGCCTCTACTGTCTTTAATCTTCCCTTGGAAGGAATGAGAAGTATTCATCAACCCTTTCTGCCTCCATGACAGGTTGACTTGCTGTTAGCTGAAGATCACCTTTAATTTCAGAGACTCCTGCATCAAGACTCCCTGTGGAGATGGCAGGCACAGGGCACTTCATCTGCTTTTATGCGGGGCTAGGAGTTGAACCCAGGGCTTTGTACATGCCACCTTTATCTTTCTGTGGGCCTTTCCTCTTGCTGGGAGGCTTCTCCTCCCACTGAAAGAGAGAGGCAAACATTTGCCCCAGGGTCTCACGGAGGTGGAAGCTCTTCTTCCTCCCCCCCCCCAGAGAAGAGGAGACACAGGAAACCTGTGTGCACCTGCCCTGCTGGCCCTCGAGAGCCAGCAGGAGACTTTAGCCAGGGCCTCTGCTCTGCCTCCTGTTAGTGCTGCCTCATTCCTTTCCCTCCAAGTTCAGGCTTAGAGGACATTTTCTGGGTTCAGAAATGATTGTTTTTCCCACAGCCTTTTCAGGAATTAAGATCCCTCATGTCTGAATCACCATAATAAAAGCATGATTAGGAAGGCAATCAGATTGCAGAAACCCACAGCGGTTTCCCCCACAGATGCCACGGAGATGAGGCGCACTGCTGGCATTATTTGTTAAGTTGGTGGATGTTCAATGGAATGAATAACTTTAAAATATGTGAATAATTGGATAAAAACAAAACTGTAACTCTGATGACAAACCAAAATATACTGAGGCGTCATGGTATGGACAACTCTGGGAAGTCCTGACACAGCAGCCATCTCCAAGGTTTTTACAGGCCTTAGGAGAACACTTATCTTTGCTACATTCCTAGAGCGAGAAGAGAGTCCTACTTTAATTCACTTAATCTTTGTTTCCGTTCTTTAGGAAGTCAAAACACTGACATCATTCTAAAGCATGCCACAGGCCCCTAGGATCACCATTGCGAAGTCTGGGCCCTGCCAGTGTTTGCTCCAGTCTTGGGGAGGTAAAGCTGTGTCATGCAAAGGGAGCTGATGCTATTTTTAAATTGATTTAACACATCACTGAAACATATCATACACATATCACACCCATGACACACACTCCGCATTGTAATACAGCATGTGTCATACATACATTCTCTCTCGCTCACACACGGACTTGTTCTTCTTGTCCAGCTTTCTTTTTTCTTTTTTTTCAAAAGAAAGAAAGAAAAAAAGAAAGGCAGCCAGAGAAGCCAAGCCCAGTGACTTGAGTTGAGAAGGCTGTTAGAGTTTAAAAACCAAATGCCCCTCCAGTTCTCATCCTGGCTTTGAGACCATGTGGGAGGGCTTCAAAGCCACAGTGCCCCTCTCTTAGGCTCAGGCTTACAGTTGGTCCCCAAATGTTTACCAGCATGAAGATGCCTAACTTACAGGAAGTGGGAAATGGGTGTGGGGGTTGAGAGTGGGTGGGTGAGTAGGGAGTGGGGAAGAGGGTGGGGGGTGCTCTATTGATGTGGTTAGCCTGTCATTGACCTTGTTTGGTTAGAGCAGGAGTTGAATTAGAAAATGAAAACTTGTTTCATCTTGAGCATATTTCATCCCATTTTTTTTTTTAAACTTTCCTTAGGGAAAAAAAAAAAAAGGCTTTTTTAACCCAAGTGGAGCCCGGTCTCCAGATTTGGTGCTCAGTCTCCCTTCATGCTGCAATAGCTACAAGAGTCCTTTGCCCCATACAGCCGTCTGGCCCACTAGTGATTCCCAACCCACCCAAGGCTGAGGGGGCAGGGACCTGGCCCAGGCGCTGAAACTGAATAAAAGTTGGCTTGTGATGATGCATCAGAAGAAAGAGCAGGGTTTCTGAGAACAGAGCTTGGGGATTGCTCGCGATGGGCTACCGTTTCTCACAGTCCTTGTGAGTGAACTCCAGCTGGGAAAGGCCGATTCATAAAGGCAACTGCTGGGGGAGTTTTGGGTGTCCTAACCCTGGAGAAGACAACACAGTGACTGAAGATGGGCCCAGGGATTGTTTAGAGCAAACATTTTAACACTGAAGATTGCAGAGCGTGGCAGCCTCAGCTCTCTGCATTGTCCCCGCACAAGCAACTCCCAGCCCTTAGTCCACATTCAGAACAGCCCTGCTGTGCTGTCCAGGAGGGCTGGGTGACTCTCACAACCCGCCCCTTTCTCACCTGCCTAGCAGTTCTGCACTGGACAACACCCAGGTTCTGTAATATGAACATGACTTTTCTGATCTGGATCTTGTTTCCTTTCCATTTTCCTTTCTCCTTTTCTGGGCTCTTCATTTTAAGTTACATCATTTTCTGTCCTTAACTCCACAATCATTATCAAAAATTGGCCTAGAGCTATTCGGTTTTTTTTTTTTTCTCATCTCTTTGAAACAAGAAGTAAACACTACAAGGACATTGTATTCCAACACTGTATTCCCAAAATCTACTTTCCTGATAGTTCCACCTATGACTTTGTCCAACTCAGCAGAAACACCTGGAACTAATTTTAGGGTTGCCTGGCTAAGCCTCACACTGGTATTTGATGTTTGCGTCCTCCCTAGACTCAAGCCCATTTCACCACCTCAGAAGGTGAGTGCAGGCTGATATTAATTAACCGTGAGTTCATTCACTGGCATCTTCCAGTCATTAAAGCAAATATTTGGCCTAAAATAGCCCTCTTCCCACCCTGCCTGCCACCCTTTGCCTATCCCTTTACGCTGCTGTCACAGACTCACTGACAGTTGCACGTCTCTTTGTGGCCCAGGAGCAGAGCTTATCCTGAAAGGGAAGTGAAAAAAAACGTGTTAACTGATCGGCAGTGGAGACAGCTAGCAGCAGGCCAGCCCTCGGGATGACTACATTGTTTTTCTGTCCATCGTGGTGCTGACTCAGCATCAGTTAATAAACCCTCTGCAGAAGGCTGGATTTCTTTTGTTTAATTATCACTTGGACCTTTCTGAGAACTCCTAAGAATTGTTCATTCAGTTTTACACCACCATCACAAGAGCAAGCGTACAGCCTGTTTCCTCTTGGTGCTAGCGCCCCCTCTGGCAAAACATGTAATAACAGGTGGACCTATAGCCCTGGAGAGTGTGGGCTACTTTCGTCCCCCGGTGGGAATTTGATTGTTCTAAACTACACACAGTTTGTACAAGGATTTTTAGATGTACATACCATTTTTTTTGCGATACAATCTTTTACTTCCCACACCATCCCATCCGCCTCCCAAAAAATTCTGGGAAAGTTTCTTGGAAGAAAAATTAAAGATAAACAGGCCTGTCTTTATGATTCAGTTGGGGTTTTGTTTTGCTGTGTTTCATTTCTTCCTGTAAACAAATACTCAAATGTCCACTTCATTGTATGACTAAGTTGGTATCATTAGGTTGGGTCTGGGTGTGTGAATGTGGGTGTGGATGTGGATGTGGGCGGGTATGGATGTCTCGTGTGTTTAAAATACTAGAAAAGACACCGCAGCCTAAGATTGAAGGAAAGCTGATTTTAAAAAACAAAACAACAACAACAACAAAAAACCTGTGATGAGGCAAGCAGGAAAAGTGGACGACTTGAATTTCCGTGATCTAAACAGGCATAGTGATGGGGTGCCAGCTATAAATGGGGCCTCTGCATCATTGTTTCTCTGAATTAGAGGATTCCTTGCTGAAGGCACAAGACCATTGAAGGAAGTAGAGCATCTGGTTTGTTTTGTAATGAGAAACAGGAATGCAAGGTCCACGCTCTTAATAATAAACAAACAGGACATTGTATGCCATCATCACAGGATGCCCTTCCTTCTCCGGAGGATTGACTGGGGCCGAGGCAGAAGCCACCCAGGCTCAGAACAAGCCCCACTAATTACTGCCTCCAACAGCTTTCCACTCACAGTGATCAGTTCAATATCCCCCTTTTAACTGCGAGCCATTCATCCTCTGCCCTGTAGTACATCCTCAGAAGCCTGGCTGCGGATTCGGAGATGAGCCGTATAGGCACAAGAAAACCAGTATACACGATCATAACTTTTTCCTGTTTCCCTGTTTCCAAATGGTTGAAAGAAGGAAGTTAGGTCTACTCAAGTGGTATGTATCCAGTGAGAAGGAAAAATGAAATTCTACATGTTTAAATAGTAGAGGAAAAACGCCTTAGAATATTTATTTCATTGGCAACGACTCCAGGACTACCACAGCGTCCTTGTGTTGCATGCGAAACCAAAATACTTTAACTCTGTTCTTCCAACTACGTCGGATCCTGTAACTGAGACACCGAGTTTAAGTGATTTGGGTTTTCTTCGGAGGAGGAGTGTTCCCCCCCTCCTACCCCGCCCCATTCTGCCGCGACAGGAAGCAGGCGGTCTGGAGTACTTAGAATACAATCGCAGCAGCGCAGCAGCGTGAGTAAACGTGGAGGGCAAGCGCCTGGAAAGGGAAGTAAGAAGATTCCCAGTCCGTGTTGAAATCCACTTGCCAAGAGAGGAAGCTGCGGCGGCTCGTAATCGGGGGCGGCGGGGGGGAGGGGGGACCCTGAACCCCGCCGCACGGCTGGGCCGTCCAGGTGCGGCCACGCCCCCATCCCGGCGGCTGGTAGGAGTGAATCAGACCCGTCAGTTGGTAAAGTCTGCGGCAGGCAGGGAGGAGGAAGAGCGACAGTGCTGCCGTGACACTCGGCCCTCCAGTGTTGCTGAGACGCAAGAGCAGCGCGCAGCACCTGTCCGCCCGGAGCCAGCCCGGCCCGCGGCCGTAGAAAAGGAGGGACTGCCGAGGTGCGCGTCAGTGCTGCTCAGTCCGGCCGGGACGCGGGAGGATGTGGACTGGGTGGACATGAGCGAACCTTATCTCAGATGTTGGATCTTCTTTTGGAAAAACGTGTGGGTACGACCTTGGTAAGGAACTGGATTCTGTTTTTAATCTGATTTGAAAACTTTTCATTCCTTTCTCTTTTTTTTTCTTTCTTTTTTATTTTTATTTATTTATTTTAAGAATGCAGCCGCAGTAGAAACCAAGGCTTCTGCTTTAATGCGCGGAGCACTGTCAAACATTTAAAAGACTTTTTCCGTATGAATCATTAACCCTTTCAGTTCTAGACATAATTGTCAATTCACTGAAATTTCAGTAGTGGTTCTAGTCCGCTTCCTCACCCGCTGCCAGCAAAGCAACTATCCCGGGTTGGCTTAGGTTTGAAATTTTATTAAATTTAACATCGTTTGTCCAACATGACCTTACAAGTTGTAACTGGGGCAAAGACAACTAAACATCCCTCCCCACCCCTACCCCAGGACCATGATATTTAAGGAAGATGTGGGGAAATGTGAAAAGCACCTCGAGGGGCTCCCGCAGTGTTTACGTTTTCCTAGCGCGTGTTCTTACATGGATATCCTTATTCCTAATTTTTAATCTGCCGCTTCTGTGTGGGAATGCGTTTCGTTTGTTCTTCCTCTCTGGAAAGCACTCTTTCCGAGGGCAGATTCCAGGAGGATCCCCGCGTCTTCTGTAAGACTTGGTTACAGTAAGCTGTGCTCCTTCAGTGACTTCTGGGAATTTGTGCACTTTCACGTTTAGATGGAAAGTGCTATTTGTAGCCGAGAGTTCCTAAAGGAATTCTCTTCGGGGAATTCTATGAATCTTTTTATATTTTGTTTTTATTCCTCTCTGGCTTGAGATGACCACCGATCCAAAAAGGCTGCAGCACCCTTCACCCATTTCTCTTTTCCTGTGGTCCATGAGAGCTCGGGAAGGCTGGTACTCATTGATGCTGACAGATGCAATCCCTCTCGTGCTTCGCTGCTGGAGGATGAAAGAGACAGAGCGCGCCAGAGGGAGGGGGACAACCCAGTTGTTTTGAAAGTTGTTTCGCATAGGGAGCTGGTGGGAAAGTTCAGTCTTCCCCATTTGGAAAAGGCAGGCTGGGTTCCGCTCCTGCACCACGCGCGCTTTCCATTTTTAGCTTCATTCAGAGGCAGACAGCGCTCCTTCCTCTTCCTCTCCTTGTTTGTGACACTTCTTGAGGCAGTTTTTCCAAGTCGCTGAGGGTCTGGCGGCCATGACCCCAGGCGTCCCGGGACACAGGACGCAGCAGCGCCCACAACATATTCTGCCTTCAAAGGTAAAGTCAAGGATTGCTCAAAGATAACTGTTCTTTTTCTCCCGAGTTGCAGAAATTATATATATATATACATATATATATATATATATATATATATATATATATATATATATATATATATATATATATATATATATATATATATATATATATATATATATATAATTTTCCCCCTAGCCAAGGGTTGCATTCTAAAATCGTGCTTCTTCAAGGCACTCTGCTTTATACGGCTTTGGACTCTTACTCAACTGTACAAGTACTCCATCAGCTTTTAAAGTCTTCAGACTACTGTGTTAGTCATAGCCTCTCAGAAGGAGCCACAGGAACGCCGGACAATGGGGATTAAAGGCCTTTCCCTTCTCTTCCAGGCTGCCCCTAAGTATAGCTCCAGCTCCGTGAAGTTTCAAGGGTTAGCAGAGAGGACTGGGATCATGAAAATGGATATGGAGGAAGCTGATATGACTTTATGGACAGAGGCTGAGTTTGAAGAGAAGTGTACCTACATAGTGAATGACCACCCCTGGGATTCCAGCGCCGACGGGGGTACTTCTGTTCAAGCAGAGGCATCCTTACCAAGGAACCTGCTTTTCAAGTATGCCAGCAGCAACAGCAAAGAGGTAAGCCTCTGCCTTATTGAAGACTGACTGGCACTTGGGTTAATTCTCCTGCTCTCTGTGAGCATTGTATATGTATTGGCAAATAATTGATCGCTCTAGCCGCTGTTTTCATTGCTTTTCCTTCAAGCCAATTCCTGTTGGTTTCCTCCTGCCGTCAGCTGCTCTGCACTAATTAGTAAACAGTTAAATCTTTTGGCAAATTGACATGTCTTGGAAGAGCTGACTTGCAGCTCTGGTGGGCAGAGCTGTACAGGAGCTGCATCTCTCCTGTCACACGGGCCCTGTCCTACACAACTTTAAAGGAAATTTTCTGAGAAAAAGATGTTTTCTTTTGTCTCCTTTTGCTCCTGAGATGGCTTTATTCTCTTTTAACGAGCCAGCTTTATTAGCTGGGTTTCTAAATTTATTCTCAAAACCTTGACATGTTTATTAACTGAAGTGATGGCATTAACCAGGAAGGAAGAGGGTCATGTAAAAGTGTCCTCTGTCAGGATGACTTCACTAACCACTGTTTACCTGAGGCAGCTCCTTTGCCTTGGCCAGGCTGGCAGGCCCACTTGCTTCTGAAGTGGGTACCCTCTTTGTTGTTTCAAAGGGACAAGCAACTGAGGAGCACCTGATTTGTGTTTACCCTTTTATATACCAATTAAAGCCTGTGAGATGTGTGGCTGGGAAGTGATTTGCAGAGCCACCTCTTGCTCTGAGACTCTACCTCTGGCAGTTGCTCTCTTGAGGGGCCAAGTTGCTGAGGATCAATCTCAGCAGACTTCCCACCATTACCACCACCCACAGTGGGTTCTGATGCCTACTGTCTTAAGGGGGCAGTGAAAGGGGGTCCTGTGTTGTAAAAGTCCCAGATTTGCTCCTGGGAGTTTTCATTATGGCCACGCTGAATCCTTTTCCTCCTTCCCAAAGGAGCAGCATGTGAAAGTCCCCGAGTCGGGAAATACTTTGTCTCTTTCCTGTTTGTGTGTCTGAGTTCAATGTTTTTAAGAAGGAGGGAGGGGGAGAGCGATCTAAACTTAAAGAGAGGAATTCAGCTTTGAGTTTCACTAAAGCTTTACCTTGTTTTCTTTCTGATGGGAGAATGGTGTTAGATTTTATATAAAAAAATTTAAATTGTAGTTTGTATATAAATATTGCCTAAAAACTGTAACCCCAGAGGTCAGCTTTAATTATACCTCTTCCCGAAAGCAAGAGAAGCCTCTGAGTGGATAGCTCTTGGAGTCAATGTAGCATTTGTTTGGGGGTTTGAGGCCTAGCTGTGGCTTTAAAAGGTGTAGTCCTTTTTTTTTTTTTTTTTTTTTTTTTTTTTTTTTTGCCGCATCATGTTTGACTAAATATCTGTCCACTCAAAAGGGTCCTGTTGTCTTTTCAGCCTATCAGGATAGAAGTAGAGACCCCCGTTTTGTGGGTCCCCGCTTTGTTACCCTACAATGTCCTTCTTGGTTCAGTTCTTTAAGTTTTTCAATTTTTGTCATTCTACTGAAAATCATGGCTGAGTGGACTTCTGCTATTAGATCATTTGGTTCAAGGTTCAGAGAGATAGTCAACTTCCCCAAAGGCTATGTCGTTACAGTCAGGCACAGACTGGAAGCAAACTTCTCTGGTCGCTCCAGGTGTTTCTAGATCATGCTCCTCTGGTCCCTCTTGGTGTCACTGTGGCTTTATTTATCTTTTTACTAAGCCTATTGGTTTTTTTTTTTTTTTTCTGCTGAATTCTTCCCTATTTCTGTAATGTTAAGCAACCAGGAAGAGAGAGTACTTGTGTTCCTGAGGAGAGTTCTTTGTAGCAGTAGGAAGTTGGAATTCTTTGTCCTTCTTCCCATATTTTACTTAGGTGGAACAGCTGAATAGGAGGTAGTGTACCTCTTCATCACAAAAGCAACCAGGAAACAAAATTCAATATCATCCTGTCTCATGCTTACACCAAAATGTGTGTCTCAGTCCCGTGCCCCCCCCCCCCATTTTGAACTTTGGGACAGCTCTTTAGGGGTGGTGAAAGAGAATTGAGCCATTATGGGCATGATAGATGCAAACCACACCGGGACAGAAGCGCCAGCCTTGCTGAAATGTTTACATACATCACCATCCTTTCGTTGTTCAGTTAGTGCTGTGAGTCCCAGGAGCCGGGGAAACAGGGAAAGGGCCTTTCTTTCTACGTGCAGGTTTTATCTGACTGATTTATCTCAGTCATCTTTAAATGTTTTCATTAAAATAGCAAAAGCTGTTACTTTATGTACTGTGTGCTGACATCCTGGGGAATTTTTTTTTTAGCAAGATCATTTTTCATTATGAATTTGTGCTATGTGTCAGCATCTTTCCACCACCCCACCCCCTTGGTTTAAAAACAAAACATACAAGCTGTATTTCTGATCTTAACGTTAATTTTTAGTTCTGGCTCAGAATCACGCTGCACTTTTTATCGAGGCTATTCTTACTTCCTATTTCCAGATCTAAAACCAAATACAGACATGCTATTTAAAACTTTGAGAACGTTTAAGCTGGGGGGTTATTCTTTTGTGGGGAGTTTCCCCTTGGCCTCCTGAAATAATCTGTGAGTGTTTGACTACAGACAAGTCAATTGGAGGTTTAGGAATAGTGTCCAGGCTAGGTTTCTGCTGTCAGCTGGGGTGGCTTGTCCTCAAGAAACACTTGGCTTCTCTGAGACTCTGATTTGGAGTTGAGTGCTGACAACCATCGGGCAGATTGCAAGGACTTGGTGTCCATTCCGATTGAGGTCCATTATTAAGGTGAGCCATCTGGAAAGGATCTCACCATAACATGCAATTCCACCTCCAAACTCTTTGATTTGGTAGTGGAAGGCAAGGCATTACCGCATTTCCTTTAATAGAGAGATAACAACGTTGGAAACCTTTCAAAATCACCTGTCCATTCCTGTGAAAAATGGAGCAAAATACAGACTGACATCTATGCCCTTACAGTCAAAATATAGAGAGAAAAAATTCTAGCTGGATGACATTTGGGGAGCAGAAAGATCACAAGCAATTAAAATACTCTTAATTTGAAGTGCGGAAGCTCGGACAACATTGGGAACCAAATCCCTGTGCTTTCTTCAGCGTGTATATTGCACACTATCTAAAGGGTGGATTGTTTTAAAAGTCAACAAACAAACCCACGCTGTCCTTAGTATCGAATTTTCATTCCATATTCCCATTCATTTCATCCTGAACTGTTAATAAACTTTATTTTGTAAAGTTAAAAAGAAGCCCTGGTTTTTGTCTCGAAGCTCCAGACAGTTTGTGTTCTATAGCCAAAGCCCTGACAGAGACAGATGTGCCCAGGTGGCAGAAGGGTCGGCTCAGTACATAAAGCAAGCGTGAAGGGCTTCTGTTGGGGGCAGATGAAGCATGGGCAGTGTTTGCAGGCCTCTTTCTCTTACTGATAGGTTTATAGAAGGCACATAGCGGCCAGTCTCCAGCAGTAATTCTTTAGGACCCTGGTCAGTTCCAGTGAAGTTTCTTTCCTGCGTTAGGTGAACACACACACACACACTTAATTAGTGTTTTTAGCACTGTACAGCTCAAAGCACAGGCCAAGTTCCTCTGTACCATTTGCTCGATCCTAGGATAGAACGCTGTAAAACAATGGGTTAGGGAGGTGGGGTTGAGCTATGATACTCATCTGGATCTTTTAGGACAAGGAGGCCTCTACGTTGGTTTTTCTACTTTCCATTAAGAACAACTCTGGTTCCTGTCCCCATCTTAGAGCTGCAGTTTTTATGTCTTCTTTGACTAACAAAGCGGACGTGTATTTGACACGGAGGTGTTTGCTGTGTGTTATTAGCATGCTGAACTTAGAGTGGATATAGATGACTGAGCTGGTGTTGTTTTCTGAGATAGAATCTTGAGATGTCTGTAGTATGAACACAGGCCAGAAGCCGGTGATCTTTCCGCATCCTTCATACTATGATTAGAGGCATCCACCCCGGCTAGTGAAAGATATGTGACTTCGACGCAACAGAATTCCTCTAATCCCAGAACGCTGAATTGTGTGTCTTTGTTTGTCTATCAGTGTTCATTTTTCTGTACCTCTCAGCTCTGTTTATAGTAGGAATGCTAATTATTAAGGTTCTACGTTATTCATAAAAATCATCTAAGATCAAAGTTCAGTCTGGTTATATTTCTCAGACCGACCTTGAACTCACCCATCTCTTGCCTCAGCCTTCAGAGTAGCTGAGATATGAAGTCACACCAGTACTTTCTTTCTTAAAATGGCTACTTGCTCTTTCTTTGTTCTCGTGTCTTGTCTGTTCATTTGTGATTATGAGGTTATAGATGGCAGGTGTTTCCAATACTGATGTAAACATCCACAGTGCCGAGTCCATAGTTGTGCATGAGAGGCACTAGATAGCTTATGCCTTCCCCACATTCTTTGGTTGTAGGAACAAGATTCTAATTAACTTCCTTTTGGCCACAAGAAAATGTGTTTTCTTAGGGTAAGACTGATAGATGAAAACCAAGAGGCCGTTCTGGAGGGAGAGGGACGGCAATTTGGAAGGGAAACTGTGACCTCCGTGTAATGCCCCTTGTTGGTAATCAGGCTCCTACTCCGAAGACACTGTCTGCAGGAGGCTGTAATTTAAAACCAAGTTGAGGAACCAGTCGAGTGCCTTTCTCAAAATTACTGCTTTCAAGTGGATGTGTTGAAATAATCAGCTGCTAACTATTGGCTCACTGACAAATGGCATTATTTGTTTTTCCTGTTTGGCATTTTAATATTATGGAATAAGCATTCAAATGTAAATGTCTAATAATTTGTGTATTATAGAAGACAATTCCATGAGTTTTACAAAGTAAGTTCAATAATTTGTCCTAAACAAGCCCGTGACCAGCGAAGACTAGCCAGGCTTTCTGTGTGTATTTTCATCTCCAGAGTCTCTGCTCTGCGATGTTCCTGTCTCTCTAAAGCTGGCCTGTAACACACAGCAGCAATGATGAAGTGTTCTTGGAAGCATAGACAGATAGAATGAGAGCAGAGGACATGAACATCTGCCTTTTTCAGACCTTTGCCACAAATTCATATAGGACCAAAAATAACACTTTTAACTCACCAACTGTGTTTCGAGTTGTATTGAGTATAGAAATTTTTCTCTTCCTCCACCCCTTTCCTGTCTCAAGAATGCACCATTAACTGTATATTAAATATTAGATTGCCCAAGAAAAGGGGCATTTGATGATTTAAAAAAAAACCGACATGAGAAAGAGTGCTCTGTCCAAGCTATGTAAGTTTGTTTGTTCCCTATTAGACCGAGGTTAAATTTTTGATGGATTGAATGAGGTACCAGTGTGTAGTGTAACCAAAGTCCTGGCTTCCACCACAAACGATCTGAACAGGCATTAATTCACTTATCTCCACCTGCTGTTTCAGGCATATACTTATATAAGCGCCACCAAGAAAAATAAAAGTAGAAATAAATACTATCTTTTACACTGCCCTTGGCCAGTTCAGTAAGGTGTTCCTTTCTGTTTTAAACCAGAACAAAATTTAAATTGAGAAAACAAATCTCTACTGTGAAAGGTGAACTCTGACTAGTTCTTAGAGTTCATTTGAATTGCTTCCTAGTTTGTATCTAATTTAAAAAAAAAATTACCCTAAAAAGAAAAGTTCTGATCAAGGAAGAGCTGCCATAGTTTTAACATGTTTCTTTAGTAAACCCCTCAGAGCTGCAGTGCATGAAGGCTTCCGTCTGAAAAGGTCATTTCCTCAGATCTTAGAAGCCACAGTCTCCTCATTACACATTCCATTTCAAAGAGGGACTTCTGACCACCATTGAGTAGATGTTAGAGAAGAACAAAGTTACTTGAAAGATCTTTCTTCTAGTAAAGAGCCCTTACAAGCTATGAGGGAAAGAAGGGGAGGGGGAAAGCCTCATCTGGAATGAAAAAAAAAAAAACTTAATGTGTTTGGTTTCTGGTTCCTTTGGCCTCGGTGGAAGAACTAAAGAGCATTATTTTGGTTTCTGAGGTTAAAACTCTTTTATTCCCCTAAAGTACACTGTGTTTATGGTTTGAGGGAGAAGGAGGGAACTGAAGGGTCTAATCTTGACATCTCCCTCCGCAGCTTTATTCTCTTAGAACAGAATGCTGATCTCCTGGTCTTCTAGCATGAAAAGAAATGAAGCAAGAGCCACAGACACCAGCAAACAATCCGCTGGACTATTTTCAGTGACCGGATAATGTTGAAAGACCGATGGCATCCCTGAAATCAAGCAGTATAAATTGTGGAGACCTCATGGATGTCTTGCTAGGTCATCGACTGACAATTCAGTTCACTGAAATAACAAGATTGACATCTTTGGGTTTGTGTAATGAGTTCGTGTTTAATCTCTTTAGGTCACTGGAGTGGTGAGTAAGGAGTACATACCGAAGGGAACAAGGTTTGGACCCCTGATAGGCGAAATCTACACCAATGACACGGTTCCCAAGAACGCCAACAGGAAATATTTTTGGCGGGTAAGTAAGGAAACATTTTGGAGACTTTTCAATATTTGGGGGTAGATGGAACTTAAAGAACGGGGTCACTTCCTTTTCAACCAGTTATGGGAAACAGTGGGGCTCACTCAAGGCAACACTGGAATTCTGAGCAAGTTCGATGAAACCGCTTGGAAATATTGGCTGTAGGTGGTTAGATATGGACTACATGCGAATCTTGATTTTTGCAACTCATTACATAGAGCTTTGTGATGAAAGGAAACAGCTTGCTGCTTGCTTCAAGGGCAGGCTCATTTGCATTTCTGTTCGAGGAAGTAGTAATGAGTCACCAAGCCTTAGATTTCACCCTTTCTTGATTTCTTGCTGAGTTCACGTCAACTGAATGGAAGAGTTATCATAAATGAATTATCTTGAAGAGAAATGTCACTAGGAAAGGATAGGTAGAAGGTGGGTTAGTGGGGCAGAGAATGAGCGTGGAAGTCCTTATTTAAATCCATCTGCACTGTAGAACTGTTACATTAGTCACTATCTTAAGTTGCTAAGCATAAGGAAAATTCCCGCATGATGGGACATGATAGACTTGGCTTAGCACAGCTCTTTAAAAGCTCGGACCTATACAGTCGCGTTTGGGATTCCAGGGTTTGCAAGGACTCTGAGGCGCCCTAGGAGATGCGATTCATGGGTAAAATCTGAATTGGGAGTAGATAAAGAAACGTCAGCCTCCCTTTCCAAAAGATGTCCCTGGCATGCTCAGTTTGGAAATGAAGAACTACATGAATTTTGTGAGCATTTTCCCATACAGACATAAAGTACACGTCCCCCCCCGAAGATACGGCCAAGCCTGCATCATGCTTGCCCTGACTGATGCTTTTGCATAAGTAACTTAGAAAGAATTTGCTTGGGGAATGTCTAATGAAGCTATTCCTGAGATTCTTCTACATCTAAGACATTTTATTTCCAGACATTGAACTTGCTACTTCTACACTGTAGTTGTAGATTTGTTAAGAATTATTTGCTCTCAATTTTTATTTGTTTACTAATTACTTGGTGTTGAAATCTAATGCTACAGGACTGGCAGTGTGAGACATGAGTGCCTTTTTACCTTTATTGTCCTTCTCACATGTGAGCCTCTATTACCTTTATTGTCCTTCTCACATGTGAGCCATAGAGGTCTGTTAATGTCGGCCTCAAATGGTCCGAATTAAGACACTCTGACATGGTCATTAATACGTTGTCATTTTGAAAATAGTCAAGAAACGCCTAAGAGTATCCCATTACTCTCCCAGTTCTGTTTCCTTTAAAGATGTACAGCATCATAATAATAAGTAAGTGGAAGGCTTTCCTTGGGAGGAATGAATTAAATCAGTCGTTCACATGCAACAAACAGAGTGGGGGGAATAAAACCCCTCACATGTTGGAAGAGCCTGACTTCCAGGGCAGGAATGTGAACATCTGTTGTGAGGAATAAAAGGGTTTCATGCAAATGACACAGTCAAAGAGATGTTCAAGTTGAGAAACCAGTGACATTTCTTGTAACTGTACTATGAGTCAGCACTTGTTTAATCTTCTTGATAATAGATGGAAAGGCAGGCATCGGTGTGCGTTGCACAAACACACGATTTTATTTTCTTGGAGTGTGTGTGACTCCATAACACCCACAGTTCGGCTTTTAAATGAGGATACAGTAAACTGTAGCTGTGGAGAGCCGACTGGGATCAAGACACCGCGGCTAGTTGTTTCCGCCCTAGTGCAAGAGCGCTGGAACCCCATGTTCCTGGAAGTTTGCGCGTCAGAGTAAACAAACTTGAAAACCCCTCTTGATAGCTGAATTCGCCCAGTCTTGTTACATTTTCTCTTAACAAGACACACCGCGGAAGCTCTCACAGGCTGCTTTGATGAAGCCACATACATCCCCCTCACAGTTCACAGGAAGTCACTCTTAAAAGAAACTGATTCTGCTGTTTACTGCCTGTATTAAAGGGACAGAGTTCCTTTTTATTTCTGATAACGTTGGAGAGAAATACAGAACTGCTCACACAGCCAGTGTGTGACTAAGATTAAGGCAATAGCCTGCTGCCCGTAGAGCTCTCTGGGGTGAGCAAGCAGCACTGCACCTCTTGGAGACTGTCTTGTGTGTAAAGAAAGCTCTGGGGTCTGCAGGAAGGTGGTGCCTCTTCAAAGAAAGGAACTTTCTGGAGAAGATTAAGGAGTGAGTTTATTACCCCTTGGTTTTAGTAAGAGTGTTTTGGTTTTGTCTTGTTTTTATCCCCCTGTCTTAACTGTGCCTTTTTACCAAGTTTTGTGAGTACAGCTGTTAGCCAGAGGTAGGCCAAATTCTGTGTTCTTCTTTACCGGAACCATATATTTTCTTTTCCTCTTCTTTTTCCAAAAGCCCTAAAGCGTGGTTCTGTGTGTGCCGTTTTAGCCAGCCTCCTCACAGCTACCAGGGAATCTCTACTCCCTTGGCATGAAAGAGAGGCACAAGGCTGCACATGTTTACCAAGAGAAGAAGTGACTTCTCCGTAGACTGTCAAACCTGGCCTCTGTGCCAGTGGCTCGCTTTGTTATGGCAGGTGAAATTCACCTTTGCCCCACCCAGTGTTTCCACAAAAAGGCAGGGTTCCAAGTATTCATCTGAACAAGTGTTACTGTGGGACTCAGGGTTGGGGGTGGAGGATGTTTGCAGAGTCTGAGCCCCAGGCGGAGGTGTTGGAAACACAAGTACAGAGGCCATAGAAAAAAGCTGAGACCCAGTTTGACGTAGTCCTCTGCTTGTTCGTCTGCCCAATGACTCAAAGCACTAAAAGTCAGCATAGTTGGAAGTGTGCTGAGCAGAGGTGCCCATTCGCTATTTGCTATTGTAACAAGAGTATCTCTTGGTGGCAGTTTCACCCACTCCAGGCTGTTCTTTAGAGGAGATTCTGTGTTTTATTCTTTGGCTATCTGCCCGCTCTCTCCGCAACCCCCCCTCCCCCGAAAAGACCATAAAATTGAAATGGAAAAGGTAACTGACAAAATCCGCCTTACCTCATTTCTTCTGATTCTGGTCCCACCAGACCAGTGATTTGGTTCTTTCTCTAGCTAGGCAATGAGAGCTGGAATCACATGGGTTGTGTTGCTTGCTCGTGGTTCATTTATGCTGAGAGATTTGGGGGAGCTTCCCTGGCTTTGGGCTAGCCGCCTTTCACGCTGCATCATTCCTCTCTTTTGGACAGATCTACTCCAGAGAGGAGTTCCACCACTTCATTGATGGCTTTAATGAGGAGAAAAGCAACTGGATGCGCTACGTGAATCCAGCTCACTCTGCCCGCGAGCAAAACCTGGCTGCCTGTCAGAACGGGATGAACATCTACTTCTACACCATTAAGCCCATCCCTGCCAACCAGGAACTTCTTGTGTGGTATTGTCGGGACTTTGCAGAGAGGCTAAACTATCCTTATCCTGGAGAGCTCACAGTGATGAATCTCAGTAAGTGGATTACAGAACAAAAAAAAAAAAAATGAAAAATGCCAGTCATGTCAGTTCTGCCCCTGTGAGCTAATAACATGTTGTTTAATTATATGGCTTCCTCACCTGTTGGACTAAGTAGGTGGCTTTAGCTGAGACTAGGAAGAGGAAAACATTTTTAATATCCCTAGACCTTATTATGAAACTTAATTATCAAATATTTATTGTATATGTTTATTATATACACACACACACATATATGTATGTATATAATGATCTACTCTGAATCTTCAGAAAGTTACAGGAAGAAATGTATTTCCAATTTGAATTTATGCAAGGGGGGCATTTGGAGGCATAATGCAGACCGGTGTGGACATGTTGAACATGCTGGCTGTAGTCCCTCATGCCATAATGTGTCAGGGCTTAGCAGGGTCATTGAAATCTTGTAAAGATACCTGTGAATAAAGCTCTCATGTGGAGGGCTGTTTCTAGAAAAACTGTCAAAATTTTTCAAGTAGTCTCAGTGAATAACCCTAAAAGATTTCATATCTTAGCTTCCTTCCTTATGGTAAAATGAATTAATCTCATCTTTTAATCAGTCTTACGGTAACCACCCATCGCTTTATCTTGACAGATTCTTGGTTCCTTAGGTTTATAAGCTTTTACTTTTTTTTTTTTTTTTTTTTTGTAGTTTGGCCAAAGTTTCTGTCATGGCCTACAAAGCATTCCTTTATTTCAGAACAATTTAAGAATAAAAGATTCTAACCTTTCTTGTAACTATGCTTACATGTCCTGGGTTGGACTGATGAACTTCATAGAACTTTTTTAAATGACCACTTTTTGATTAAAACAAAAAAAAAGTTGAAGGTTTGAAAGTTTTGTTTTTTTTTGTTGGGGGGGGGGTGTTTAGGTTTGGTTTTTGGTTTTTCATGACAGGGTTTCTTTCTGTGACCCTGGCTGTCCTAGAACTGGCTGTGTAGACCAGGCTGGCCTCTAACTCTGAGATTTGCCCGCTTCTGCCTCTATGCCCCTTCTCCAATGTTCAGGCTCTCAGGAATTTTCAGTCCTCTGAAAACTCTTTCTAGTTTCAGCACCTTTCCCATAGGATCACACTATAGGTTCTGTGCCCAGGGCCCTTAACTCAGCACAGCGCACCCCTGACCTGAGCACAGTGGGTACCATCCAGCCTGGCCAAAGGGAGCCATCTCTCCTCCCATGTCTGCGTTTTGTTTTTTTATTACTGTTTAGATAGGGCCCCATTTATCATAGGTTCACCTTAAAGTTGATAGGTAGCCAAGGATGCCCTTTAACTGATCTCACCCGAACTCCCAAAATGCTAGGGTTACAGGCATGTGCCCACCATGCCTGGTTCAAGCGTTGATTCTTTGTGTTCAGGAGGAATGCCCATGCATACTGTGAAATGGCATCTTTGCCCTTCAGCTCTCCCTTTTGATTTAGTCAGGATTCTCCCGAGTGTCATGTTAGCACCTCCTTTGTCTGATATTCCTACTAAAGGAAGAGTTAAAAATACAGTCGCACTACAAGGCTCCTGCCACTGATTGTGAAACCTGTTGGCTCAGGTGTGGTAACTGATGATTGAGACTGTGATCAGGAAAATTTCCACCATTTCATCAGGCCTCAGAGGGAGAGCATGTGTTCAGGATGAGTTGTGCTGGATTTCCGTGCTTAAAGCACAATAGAGGTCTGTCCAGAATCTTCCCTAAGGACTTCCACAGGAGGAAAGAATAGGGATGGGATGAAGGAAAGTTAAGTGGCCAGAAATCAAAAACTGGCAAGAAAGAAAAGGGAGGGAAAAAGATAAAAGAGAACTATTAAATTTACCTCCTGGCCCTCCCAATCTTTTTGGTATTTTTTTCTATCTATCTAACTAACCCATCTAGAAATCAGTTGACCAAATTATAGACTTCTGAATGTTAATCTGCTTTCTCGGTTTCAGTTGAAAACAGACTTTGTTTTGCCTACTGCAGAACTTCTAGGTTCTTTCTTGTAGTCTTGGGGCTGCTTATTATAGATCGAAATTGTGAGTCGGCATAATTAAGCCATTCAGAACCTCAGAGGCAGCTCACTCTTGAAATGACTCTGTCCGCCTACAGCCATTTAAGATTTAAGAACAAAAACAGATCTTGATTTTTCCTTTTCATGTTAACTCAAGCTGCTAAGTGGGAGAGTTAGAAATGATACCAGCTCCTTTGATTACTCAGCTGCTGAAGGATGAGTTTTTAAAAATGTACCTTCATATACAGTCTATAATTTCCAGATGTAAAGTATTTTAGAGACACTGACAGTTGGCTGCAGATACTCCTTCAGAATAAGCTGTCGGCTTGTTCTTCTGAATACAGAGACACCGAACACGACTCTTATGTGTGTCACAGAGAAAATGAAGTTTTGAATTCTTTGTTGACTCAACCATTAGCTTCAGATCAGTTCAGTAACTGACATGTGTAGCAAGAACACATGGTTAAACATGGGCGCAGCACTAAGAGAGAGCCTAATTCCTTATGCTGAGAGATTTCATTTGTTACATTTCCACGGTGGGGCTACCACAAACTTTATGAGGCTTTGACATGATTTGCCACATAAAAATGGCAGAGTTGGGTGTGGTGGTGCACACCTTTAATCCCAGCAATTGAGAGGTAATCCCAGCAATTGAGAGGCAGAAGCAGGTGGATCTCTGAGTTCTTGACCAGTCTGGTTGACAGAGCAAGTTCCTGACCAACCAAGGCTGCAGAAAAAGGCCCATCCCCTCCACAAAAAGGGGGGGGGCAGAGTTAGGAGCGTTGTACACAACACAATCTCCTTTTCTTTCTTTTGACCTGAACTGCTTCGATGTCATTATCTTTTTTTTTTTTTTCTCAACCTCCAGTAAATCCCTTCCTGTGACTGTGGGGTGCCTTGCCTATCAGTTTTCCAGCTTACTTGTCTCTTTTCCTATACCATTTTAGCTTTAAAAAACAAAAGTGACAATTTGAACTTCCTGCCTGCTGGGCCTCACCGAAAGACTGATATTGGCCTGATAAGGGGATATTTATTTTGGTTTAGAGGCTTGAGAAATTGCTCTCCCTCAGCAAGCTTTCCATCACTGACCCCACCAGCATCTTCCCTGATACTGTTGTCCACTGTGTTTATTCTGGGGCTCTAGCTGCCCAGGGGTAACTGATAACAGCCGCGGGAGATAACATCCTCTAAAGGGCTTTCCAACTGGAATTGAATCCCTCCGGCTGTCAGCCTGCAGAATGGATTGGAAAGGTTTACTTCTGGGCTTCCAAAGAGTTAGTTCGCCTTCAGACCTATCAGGTGGCAAGCTTGGAGTTCTTTCTCAGTTAAGCCCAACAGGGCTGTTTTATAAGGGTACAAAGGATACTTTTTTTTTCCATGTCTTAAACGTCATCCAGAATCTGCTACATCTTCAATGGCAGAAGCCAAGAATCTTGCTTCTACTTGGAGCATGTTCATCCCACCCCCTGCAGCCATGTGCTGCCCACCCCCCATTGCCCTCGGCACACTCGTGGGTGTAGGAGTGCCTGTTTGAGGGAGCACCCCAGGAACCAGAGCTCAGCCTGTGTATCATATGTGTTATTGTCGAGGGAAGTTGAGCTGAGACCTTTTCTGCGGGCCTCATCTTCCCTGTGTAATAGGGCCAGATGACGGTAGATAGTCTAGAAAGGTCCTCACTGCTTCTGAGCTTTACCAGGCAATATATGCTGTCTCTAGGAGTAAATGTTTTCCTCTTAGCTGCCTCTGTTTTCTTTGGTGCTGTAAGTAATTGAACTGGCTTGGGAAGTACCTGTTGTGGTTTGGCAGAGGTGGCTGTCACGCCTCATGATTCCAGGAGCCAGCCCAGATGGTAGCCTAGTTAGACCAGAACCTTGGTGAAATTCCAGTGCTGTCCAACAATGGCCATAAAGGGTAGCATCCGTGTCCTTAATCTGTTTGGCACAGGCAATTAGGACAGGGCTTTATGGAAGTCCCTATTTAAAGAGAATCGAGTTGAAAATTGATGACTGCTCGTTACTTCAACTAGTTTGAATCTTCCATCTAAGGCTGCAGAGTGTGCCGATTTCCTTTAGGTAAGCTGCAAACATCAGAATGACTTATTAACCTCTGACAGCCCCCACCCCTGTATTTTTCCACCCCATCTGAGTGAAGGCTCTACAGTTCCAGCTTGAACAGCACTTTTCTATCATAGTTTGCATTAATGGAAAACGAGATTGTCCAAATGCTGCCGCTGCTGTGTGCAGGCTGTCATGGAAGCCGCGCTGCTACTTACTGGGTGCAGGCTACTGCCATTGTTCCCGGTTTTTGGTGTTGTCCTCATTCCCCTTGGAGGAAAAGGAGCAGCGCTTCTGAGTGGGTGGCCCAGAGCCCTCTGAAGGGAGAGGCTTGAGGGGCCAGGTGTCTGTCTAGCCTTCGCATTGCCAGCTGCTGCTCAGAGTTTCTCAAGAAGAGAGAATGCTTTCTGATTTCACTTTGGTTCTCCACAGTCTCTGAGTAACCGCCCTTTCTTCTTCATTTTAGCACAAATGGAAAGCAACCCAAAGCAGTACAGTAGTGAGAAAAATGAACTTTACCCAAAGAATGTCCCCAAGAGAGAGTACAGCGTGAAAGAAATCCTGAAACTGGACTCCAATTCCTCCAAAAGGAAGGACTTCTACCGTTCCGACATTTCACCCCTCACTTCAGAAAAGGACATGGATGGCTTTAGGAAAAACGGGAGCCCTGACATGCACTTCTATCCTCGGGTTGTTTACCCCATCCGGGCACCTCTGCCGGAAGACTTTTTGAAAGCGTCCCTGGCCTACGGGATAGAAAGACCCACTTACATTACACACAGCCCGCTTCCATCTTCCACAACTCCAAGCCCTCCGGCAAGCAGCCCGGAGCAGAGCCTCAAGAGCTCCAGTCCCCACGGCAGCCCTGGGAACACTGTGTCGCCCCTGGTGCCCGGTCCCCCGGAACCCCGGGACTCCTACTCCTACTTGAATGCTTCCTATGGCTCCGAGGGCCTGGGCTCCTACCCTGGCTACACACCTGCCCCCCTCCCACCGGCTTTCATCCCCTCTTACAATGCTCACTACCCCAAGTTCCTATTGCCACCCTATGGCCTAAGTTCCAATGGCTTGAGCACCATGAACAACATCAATGGCATCAACAACTTCAGCCTCTTCCCCAGGTTGTATCCCGTCTACAGCAACCTCCTTGGTGGAGGCAACCTGCCTCATCCAATGCTCACCCCAGCTTCCCTACCAAGTTCCCTGCCCACAGATGGAGCCCGGAGGCTGCTTCCACCGGAGCACCCCAGAGAGATGCTTGTCCCAGCACCCCACAGTGCCTTTTCCCTTACCGGGGCTGCCGCCAGCATGAAGGACGAGAGTAGTCCCCCCAGTGGTTCTCCAACAGCGGGGACCGCAGCCACGTCCGAACACGTGGTACAACCCAAAGCTACCTCAGCAGTGATGGCAGCCCCCAGCACTGATGGAGCCATGAATCTCATCAAAAACAAAAGAAACATGACTGGTTACAAGACCCTTCCCTACCCGCTGAAGAAGCAGAACGGCAAGATCAAGTATGAGTGTAATGTCTGTGCCAAGACCTTCGGTCAGCTCTCCAACCTGAAGGTAGGCCTCCAGACATTGTGCAGGTTGTACTTGACTGCCGGGATGCAGGTTTTTAACTGCACTTGAGCTATAGGAGACCCAGCTTGGGCCTGGGCTGTGAGGGTGCGGCCTGCTGAGTGCTGAAAATGTGGGTTTGTCTTGATGCCTTTTCCCAAAGGCCTTACATCGCACACATCTGGCTCTTTGAACAGACACTTAAGTGGTAAGCCTCATCTCAACTCTAGAGCTAACGCCTGTGGCTTCTTCCCAGGTTCACTTGAGAGTGCACAGTGGAGAACGGCCTTTCAAATGCCAGACCTGCAACAAGGGTTTCACTCAGCTCGCCCACCTGCAGAAACACTACCTGGTGCACACGGGAGAAAAGCCACATGAATGTCAGGTGGGCAGTGTTTTCTGGGGAGAGCTTTCGGCCTTCGTAGAAAATATTTGTAGCTGGGCGATGGTGGCGCACGCCTTTAATCCCAGCACTCGGGAGGCAGAGGCAGGTGGATCTCTGTGAGTTTGAGACCAGCCTGGTCTACAGAGCTAGTTCCAGGACAGGCTCCAAAGCCACAGAGAAACCCTGTCTCGAAAAACCAATATATATATATATAGTGTTGGCTTCCAGTGATGTTTCAGCCAGCACAAGGTACCTGCCTGGCCACAGGCTGCTGGTCCTGTGAAGCTCCTGGAGGCTCTGCAGCTGCTCACAGGCTGTAGTGATGGGTGGATGCCACAGTTAGCTTTCAGTGGGTGAGGAAATCACGACAGAGAAACAGTGCCTCCCTCTTATTGCTTACCACACCGCCAGTGCCGTTAAGAGGCTTTTGGTCTTCCAAGGTTGCTGGGTATTGGCCTGTTGTCTTGCCCCTTCCATTGGTAATATTTAATATCGGTGATTTTTTATTTAATATTTACTATTGGTAATATTTAATCTTAATGATTTTTCCCTCCATCCTTTCTCTGCATTCTTTTGTCTCCACACTCTAGGTCTGTCACAAGCGATTCAGCAGCACAAGCAATCTCAAGACCCACCTTCGACTGCATTCTGGAGAAAAACCTTACCAATGTAAGGTGTGCCCTGCCAAGTTTACCCAGTTTGTGCACCTGAAGCTGCATAAACGACTGCATACCCGCGAGCGGCCCCACAAGTGCACCCAGTGCCACAAGAGCTACATCCATCTCTGCAGCCTCAAGGTCCACCTGAAGGGCAACTGTCCCGTGGCTCCAGCCCCTGGGCTGCCTTTGGAGGATCTGACCCAAATCAATGAAGAAATCGAAAAGTTCGACATTAGTGACAATGCTGACCGTCTTGAGGACATGGAGGACAACATGGATGTGACCTCAATGGTGGAGAATGAGATTCTATCTGTGGTCAGAAAAGAGAAAGAGGAAACTGGTTTGAAAGTGTCTTTACAAAGAAACATGGGGAATGGACTCCTTTCCTCAGGGTGCAGCCCCTATGAGTCATCAGACCTGTCCCTCATGACGTTGCCTCACAGCAACCCACTACCTCTGGTGCCTGTAAAGGTCAAACAAGAAACAGTTGAACCGATGGATCCTTAAGATTTTCAGAAAATAAGTGTTTTGTTTTTGCTTTGCTTCTTAGGTTATGACTTGGTGAGTCAGGGTGCCTGTATTGAATTGCTTGTGAACAATTCCAGGTCTGCAAAGATCTCCTGGCAGGAGGTAGTTCCCCACACCTCTGGAATTTAAGAAGGACTCCAAAGTTACCAAAAATCTCAGGGCATAAATGAGGCAAAGACTCACTATATATACATATATACATATTATATATATATATATATATATACTTATTTACAGCCATGTCTATATATTTGAACCTGTGTATTTTGAATATTTGTGTGGATATGTTTGCATAGCCTTCTTATTACTAAAACTATTGCCTAGCCATAATTATTTTTTCAATGATAGTCCTTCATAATTTATTATACAGTTTATCTTTCAAAAAGCAATAATTAAAAAAGTTTACAATGACTGGAAAGATTCTTTGTAATTTGAGTATAAATGTTATTGTCTTGTGGCCATTCTTTGTAGATAATTTCTGCACATTTGTTGAAATACCTGAGACTTAGTAGACAGCTGTGTGATTTCAGACCATGTTTCTCTATAATAATGCTTTAAAATGAGGTCTTGATATTGCCAAAGTCATATGGTTGGTGTATTGACTCAGAGGATAGTATCATTTGAACAACGTTGTGTAAGTTGGGGATATGTGTGCAGAATTACTCAGCAATAATTTGAGGGGAAGGAATAAGAAAGGAAATATTTTATGTTTCCAATGATAGTTTATTTTTCCCCTCCTTGCCACAATTTTACCAAAATAGTGACAGGAAGGCTTTGCCAGCCTGTTCCACCAAAAGCATAGGGTCTTCCTATCTCCAATGTCATAGGACCATTCTGAGTGGCCACATGACCTTGGCATCCCAGAGTGTTATCTGAAAATGTGAAGAAGAGAAAAATGCCATGTTAAAACCACTGAGAATCTGTCTTCAAGCACAGATAATTTTGTGTGTGTGTGTGGGTTGGGGGCTTGAGTCTGGGTGTCATTTTGTTGTTGACTTGTTTTTGTTTCTTAATGTCAAAATTGCACAAAGGTGGTGCCCTACCAAGAAAGATTTGGTGTCAATAGGCTCAGGCCACACTTAAAATACGAACAAAATGAACAGAAAGCTAAACAAAACAAACAAAAAAAAAAAAAACGGGTATTCTTGTCATCTTAGGTTAAGCGGGTAATGAACATTCCTATCCCCAACACATCAATTGTAATTTCTGTAAAACTCAGCTGTTCTCAGTATTTGTGTTTTTGCATTTTATAATTAATTTAATTGAAGATGAAAGGGCATTGCAAAGTTGTTCAACAACAATTACCTCATTGAGTGTACCCAGTAGGAGTGCAGGAAGTGATGTCTTATCTCATGACTTGCTACTCAGCTGAGCACGTGTGCTCTGGAATGGTAGGCTGGGTTGTTCTGTCTTGTACTCGTCTAAGCCCAAAGGTTACCTGTTGGTGTTCAAGGTGTAGCGAAGAATGATGTATATTTATGAATCTATTTATACCACTATACCATGTGTATATATAATATATTTATAACCACTTAAATTGTGAGCCAAGCCATGTAAAAGAACCTACTTTTCCTAAAGAGCAGAAGGAACCTCTTTCTGAGATTCTGATTGCAACTCCATGACCTCACGATCACACACGGTGCTCGTGCACCACCTTGCCTACTACCAGAGACCATAGCACCTTGGTGCAGAGGTAAGGGCCATGTAGCAACTAGGGAGGAACAGAAAGGCCATTTTGCTTTTGAACATCATCTGTCCGACTTAATTTTTTTTTGTGCTACATTTGTGTCAGTTGGGTCACAAAAATAAAGATCATTTTCCCATCTCCACTTTACTTTCTTCATCCTCCTCCTTTGGAACCCTGACACCTCCTCACTCTTTCAGTCTGATGTTTAGTTTAGTGTTTTGTATATCAACACACAAAGAGGAAGACTTCAAATCTTCCAGGGAAACCCAAGAGCCTTATCTGTTGACTAGCATGATGGGTTTCTTAACACCTATCAGGATCAAAACCAGAGATTCTACACACGCTAGCAAGCAAGCTAGCATTGAGTTGCAGCCCAGCTCAAAACTGACATTTCTGGATGCATCTGTGTTTGATGAAAATAATCCTTAACTGTAGGTAAACCAAAGCGTGACATGACACTGACACCAAATATGCTTTCTTTCTGTGAACTTACATTGTTTTCCTCCTGTTGGGAGGAGTTTGACAAGTACTAATTGCTTTTCTTGCCATCTGTACTTCCCCTTAGGCCTCTTACATGTGAGTGTTGAGCCCACAATTAACAGTGGTTTTATTTTTTTTTTTCCTCAGAGTTAAAACTGACCAAAGTTATTGGCTTTTTACTTTGCTAGAACAACAAACTATCTTATGTTTACGTACTGGTTTACATTGTTATTTATGTGCAAATTGTTAAAATGTAAATTAAATATAAATGTTCATGCTTTACCAATGCTTGTCTAGTGTCTTGAACTGAGATACCCAATCGTATTGTCCCTACTGAAGGGTGTCACTGAAGCACATTTTGAAGGTTGTTTTTTTTTTTTCAATTTGTCTCTACCTGCTCCATCAGCCCTCCCAGCCCTCCTTTTCCCAGTAGTATCAGTCATGATGCCCAATTTCCCACCTTGCTGTGCTCTATTAGAAAGCAAGTAAACATCACTGGCATGTAGAACCTCATAATGCTCCCATTCAGGTCTGAGCCAGGCCAGATCCTTCTTAGCTTCCAAGACTGTTCAGGGTGGTAATGTCATGACTCTCAGCACAGTGTTCCTTTTATTATGAGTTATGGATATTTATCGATATACTTGAGGAGCCACAGAACACTAGGACCCATTTCAGAAATGGCCTATGTGTACTCAGCCCTCCAGTGGGTGAGGGTACTGAAAGTATTTGGGTTCAGGAACATTTCCCACTCCTGGCATTAGTATTCTTTCTGCAGTTTGAAGCTAACACAAAGGGTGCCACAAAAAATTTCACTCCTTCTCAATTGGGAAGCACATTTCCAACTTGGGGATTTAACATGAATTTCCAAAGAGCTGCTTTAACCCAAATGTAAGCATTCTTCATGAGAAACCTAGGGTTCATGGTGGCATGGCTCTGGGCCTCATGGAACATGCGATGGGAATAAGTTTTCTTTCTTGTTCATCAATGTTCCAGAACCTAACTTGTCCCCAGAGAAAAGGCACAAGTAAATTTGATTCCCTTTTGGTAGATAAAAATAGCTGGGTCTGAAGAAATGACAGTAGTCTCTGGGGAAGAATCTACAAGTGCTTCACAAGCTTTTCATGGCTCCCATTTCACCATTACCAAGCTCATGACTCCCTGTTAACTGCATGTGGAGAAAATAATGATCCTAATTACATTTATACACTCAAGATTCTCTTGTATTTTCTTTTGCTTTCTGTGTTTCTTTTAAGTTTACTTAAATATCTGTGCCAAGAATTTAAAATGTTGCCAACATACAACTGTAGTAAAGCAAAACAGAACCCCATTGTCATAATGCGCCAAGTGGTGCTGGTTAGATGCCTAAACTCTGCAGACCCATTGTGATAGTAATTTTTAAAGTCCCCATAAGATCTAGGGTGTAACAATTACTAACATATAATTCTTTAGTTGGTAGATCATGTCTTGTTTTCTTGAGAGTTGCCTATCTCAGGAACATTTGTGGATGGATTTGGATGGAAGGTTAACACCCACGGGAGTCCAAGACCCTCTTTCAGAGTATATATTGTTAGATTTAGGCATCACTGCCCTGTGTGGGGCAGAGAAAGTCTGCAGAAGTCACTATTTTTTTTAAAATTTCCTTGACATAAAAGCTATGCAGAAATATTTTCTACCACATGACAATATATAGACAATATATGTTGCACCATAGGAGTTTATTTCATGATGGTTTTTCTTTGGAGGAAATGAAATCAACTCATGTCCATGAAGTGGTATAAATAAAGTTATTCTCTTGTGTTTCTCTCTCCTCTTCTCTCTCTCTCTCTCTCTCTCTCTCTCTCTCTCTCTCTCGTTCTCTCTCTCTCTCTCTCTCTCTCTCTCTCTCTCTCTCTCTCTCTCTCCCTCCCTTTCCCTCTGTGTAACTGTGAGTGTGTTCTCTTATTCTGGAGTGGGAGGCAGAGGCAGGCAGATATCTCTGAGTTCAAAGCCAGCTTGGTCTACGTAGGGAGTTCCAGGCCAATCAAGGCTATACAGTGAGACCCTGTCTCTAAACATACACACGGATACATGGAGATCCTCAAATAGATCATGAGAGAGGGCCATAACAGAGGGAGGTGTAATTATAGGCACTTGGAGAAGGATTTGTAACTTAAAACCAGGCCTCCAGGGAGATATCTCTAGAAAGGAAGGCTGGAACAGAGAAGGGGCAACTAGAAGAAGGGAAGAATAGGAGGAAAACCTCAACTTGCTCACTAAACCGGGCAGTGGGTGCTTCCTTTCCTTGGGGAACCAGGGAGCGCTTTTCCCATAACGTGCCCATTTCATTACCTTTAGCCAGACCACTCCGAGCATTGGCTAGTTCTTCAAATCCACTTTCAGCTGTGTGAGGACTGTTAAAGTTTCTGAGCCCATGGAGAAACCTCACATCACACCCCTTTCAAGGCCTCAGAGCCCCTGAGTCCAAGTGTTCAAAATACTGCTGACAGCTTCTTAAACGGGTGAGAAGGGATCTTAATTTCAATACAGTCCTAATCGGTGTGATTCAGACGAGAACTGCAGCAAGATTCTGAAGGTTATTTTTAACCAGATTTATGCAAATATTCTCTGCATTGCTCAGCTTCTCAGAATACTATAAACTAACAGGTCCCTCTCCTTGTTTGCCCCTTCCAGGCTTGCCAAGTGCTGAGTCAGAGGTGGTCATGTGAAGATTTCCCTCCCTGTGTATTTAAGACAGAAGGTGTTATTCAGCACAAGTGTGGCATAGTCATCTCTTAGTTTTCCTCTACCCTATCGAGAAAGAAAGAGGAAGTGACAGATAAGCACCCTGGGGCAATTTTGGTAAAAGAATTCTTCAGTGTGCTTACAAAATGTACTTTCATGAAATGGTAGGAAAACACCCATCTTTAGGCATCAGAAGGATTCACCTGTGGGTAATGACAGCCAGCTGTTCTCCACTGTGAACAGGAACAGGGGGGAAAAAAAAGAAAGAAATTCACCCCCAGCCAGAGTTCAAACCAGTGGTTCTCAACCTGGAGGATCGCAGATCGGACATTTACATTTACACTATGGTTCATAACAGTGGCAATATTACAATTATGGCACAGCGATGGAATAATCTTGTGGTTGGGGGGTCACCACCACATGAGGAACTGTATCAAAGAGTCACAGCATTAGAAAGGTTGAGAACCACTGGTTTAAACTGAGGAAACTAACTACCTGACTAACCTAAGTTTGGCAACACACTGGACTTCTTCCAGAACAGGGACAGAGTCTCCCTGTGTGCAAGACATCAGGAAGAGTCATCTAGCTTGAAAACACAAGCTCAGTTCAAGATGCCATGGCAAACCCTTCTAAGCCCACAGCCCAAGCTCTTGTCAATCCTGTGTACAGCTATAGACCTAAACCAAGACACCTACAAGGCTTTAGTGGTGAACTTTAGCTCCCTTAATGTGCCTGAGGCCTATTTGTCTCTGTGGAATAGCCCTGGCTGTTCTGGAACTCGCTTTGTTGACTAGGCTAGCCTTGAACTCGCAGAGTTTTGCCTGCCCCTGCCTCTGGAGTGATGGGATGAAAGGTTTGTGCTGCTACTGTCCAGCTGCAATAGGTATAATTAAACACTAGGAAAGTTTGCCTGTCTCTGAGGAAGAGTCCATGATACTGTGCAAAACAAACAAACAAACAAACAAAAAACCCCTCATGTAATTAAAAACAAGATGTTTCACGTTGCAATTCCCAAGTACTGAAAAGGGCGATGAAATCATGTGTTCACCTGGCGCTGTTAGAGACACTACCAACCAAGCAGGTTCAGGAACAGTAATTACTAGGGAAGAAGGGGTCCTCCAGCCTCTTAGCACACTAGCTCCAAATACAAGTTTCCAGTCACATACAGGCAAAGGAAGGATGGGGCATCAGCATCTTCTCCTTTGTAAACCTTTTCCACCCAGTTTTAATGCAAGTAACTTGGTAGAGAGGCCCTGGGACACCCAAGGGCTGAAGATCAAGAATAGGGTCCCCTAACTCTTCCACGGGTCTTGGGCTCATAGTCTAAGGAATGTATACGGGTTACCAACTGAGCTCGAGTCTTTCCTCTCCTGGGGCGTACTGTGTACCCAGAATAAGGAGTATAGCTCTAGTCCTAAGATCTGCCCATTCTCAGAAGCATCCTCCGGAGAAAATTCTAGAACCTTCCTAGGCTTCTGTCTCTGGTCCTTAGAATGAGGAGCCATTCCTGGGTGGTTTCCAGCTCCCTCTGGAGGATTGCACCTTTGCTATGCTAAGGTTCCATTATTTCCTGTTGTACTTTGAAGTCTGGTTGCTGTGGTAGGCAGCCGTAAGTCAAAGAGGAAATGACAGAGACCCAGAAATGAGGGGCAAACTGGTGTGGAGCCAACTCCCTCGGCTTCTGCTGGAAAAAGAGAGTAAGCTCAAGGGTCCTGCTAACTTGTAAAAACTCTGCCCTTTCATAAGCTTATCTGAAAGAAGCCTACATGTTCTTCTTAGAAATAATGGGTTATGCTTAAGCCAGACCCCTACTAAACTTCAGTACCAGAATTGTCTAATTTAATCGGTTTTGGTTTTCTCTTCTTTGTCTCCCCCCCCCCCTTTTAATTTCTTTAAAGCAAAGTCATATTTACAAGACAAGTGGAAAAGATTTAAGTTTGTTGTCACAAAAAAGGACCAGGAGACAGAAACCCCGAAAGCTGAGGCAGAACCTGAGCACACAGTAAGCAGATCCCAAGGTGGCATTGAGAGGAAACCATGTCGGTTAGCAAGAGGCCTTGCTATCATTTTAACGGCTCAAAGTTTGAAAGGGGGAATAAAGAAAAAACTGAGCTGAGAAAGGGAGGAGTAGGAAAAGGTTAAGCCAAGACAGAAACTGTGAGTAAATAGATGTGAAAGGGGCTGAAAATAAGTGAAAAGTGAAAAATTGCCTTATGAATAAACCGTTGAAAAATAGTGAGTGAAGAAGCCATCGCAACTTCCAGTTATTACTGAATCACAAGCTGTGGCAGAGAGGCTGGCCTGAGCAGGCCTAGCCCCTAACCTCCACTGCAGGCTTGGCTCGGCACTGCCTGTGGGCGGACACTGTTTTCTACTTGACTGTTCCTTCGGTTTCACTGTGATTGCCTCTAGCACAGACGGTATGGGCCACTCTACCACCCTGATCATCAAAACCATGAAACTGGTCACCTCTCCAACCTGCTGTCATGACAGCGAGGTGAGAGCCAAGCATCGCCCAACGGGACAAGCCAAGGGGTGAAGGCAGAGTGGGAACAACGAAGAAGCAGAGGGAGGGGGTTCATCAGAACCAAAGCCATGACCTGTTCCTGCCTTTTGCCGCTCAGTGCTTCTTGTCATTTCAGGTGGTGTGATCCCACCCAAGCCATGGTGGCCGTGTCTCAAGGCCCAGGTCTGATGATTCTTCCCTGAGCACATCTGGGCTCAGGTGTAGCAAGAGACATGCCAATCATAGCCAGCTTCCCTCCTCCACCCCTTTGCATAGTTGGGGGAAGTAAGTACAGGGAGCACCAGGAAGTGGACCGGTTCTGCCAGTGTGAGTCTGCCCTCCCGCGAGCCTGCATGACTAGGGATATGAGAGGAAGTGCTCAAGGACACACTGGCCAGGCCCGGTGTTGTGAAAAATGGCCAGTACCAGATACCATAGCCAGTTCCCCACGGTGGGATTCCCCACAGTTCCCCACTGTGATGGGAAGCAGGTGGCCACACACCCCAAGCTTAGCTGTGTGGATGTGTTTTCAGTCCACTCCACTGGTGAGCATCCTCCCTCTGTGAGCACACCCTCATCAAAGGAACAGGCTTAAGGAGGCATATGACTCTCTAGTGACCTAGGCACTAGGGAAGCTAGGCCCAGGGGACATTTGGCCCAGATGACCCAAGGAACTTCTAACCCATGCATGGTCTGCTCCTAATGCACCTGTTTCACGTTTAATGATTGTTGTGGGAATGTAATTCTGTCCACTGGCCAATGAGGCTAACCTGAATACCCCATAGGACCCTTAGTACCTACTGGACTGTAGGAGGTTTCTTGCCTTTGGTAGTAGGAAGCTTAAAGGCAATGTGCTTTCCTTGCTGGGGCTTTCCACGAAGGACATAGATGGGATTGGGCTTGAAGTATCTCCAGCCCAGAGATGGGGAAAAGGTCCAGGAAGATGCCCAAGACATTTAACAGCTTCGTGCTGGACCTGGAAACTGACTATGCTCAATATGTTAGCAGATTAGACATTGCTCCTATGGCAGGTGGGCAAACAAAGGAGTTACTGCTATTCCTCGGGCAGGAGGCCTGTTGGGCACCAGATTACTGCCTGTTGTTTTGTGAGATGCTTAGCTCTTCTTCTGTACTGGGTATTGAGCCCAGGCCCTGTGCGTACTCGGTGAGTGCTTTCCTAGTAAACTAGGCCAGCAGCCACACGGCCTGGACTTTTATGTTTGTAAGTCATGATAGGGAGAAAGACACTGAGTCTTGGAGAACCATGGCCTGCCATGGTCTGCTAATAGTCTGAACCCACTCCTTCAACCATCCTGGGGATGGAAGTTCCTCTGTGAGGTGCCTCCAGGAGTTTGTGTTTCTGTTGCTTTTGTAGATGGGTGGGTATCAGGCATCAGATCGACTGTTTGCAGCAAGGATACTGAAGTGCTCAGTTAACCCATGCCTCAGATCCTGGGTAGCAGGTATTGGGTGGGCATTTGCTGTTTAGAAAAGCTGGTTTTAAAGGTTCCTTCCACTTTAGGGCATGGAGCCTGTATGCTCTCTACAAAGGAAGGAAGACACATGAACAAACGTATTCCTATTTCTAGTGCACAGAAAAAGCCTGTGTTGCTCCTGACTTTAAGGTGGTTTATTCCCTGCCTTAAATATGGCAGAGAAGAAAGTTAAGAAGGTACAGTTTGATCAACCTTTTGTTCTTAGGCAGTGAAACCCCAAAGACCCAAAGACTCACATGGCCCCCTGTTACACAGCTTTTAGAACCAACAGAAACCCTAGAAGATTTCTAATCGTATTGTCTCACATTGTTTTGTCTCCTCTGGTTTTGACCTATACATGGATCCCAGACTAAAGCTTCTATGACCAGCCCATCTCAGCTGGACTACACTGTTGCAACCCTTCCTCCAAACTGAAGGTAGTAACAAAAGCTATTATTACTTATCTGTAGCCTGAAGAACGATGTGCTCTTTAAAAAGCTGCCTGGGAAGAAATAAAAGAAAGGAAAGAAGGAGGGAGAAAAGTAGGGAGGGAAGGAAAGGAGGAGAAGGGGAGGGAAGGAAGAGGGGGAAGGAAGAAAGGAAGGACGAGTTTGTAAATCCAGGGCTGACTCTTGATTCACAGCAGAGAGAGGAGTGTGAAAGTGGTGGGATGATGTGGGTCTTGCTAGTATAGACTCTACCCTGAGCTCTGCTGAAGGCCTTCTCCAAAACAGCTCCTTCTGGAAGATTTAAAAGAAAAAGAGAAAAGCCTGTGTTGAAGGTGCACAGACTTCCTTCCGTGCTCGGGTTTCTCCCTTCTAAGGGCTGTTTGAAAGTCTCTTCTGTGCTCTAACTGTGCAGAAACCACATCAGCTCCTTTGTCATCGTCTCTGTTCACCACTGGAGACCCTGGTGGTTAGAGAGGGAAAGTCCCTTTGATGGGGGGAGAGGGTGTTGAGGGCTGGGAAGGGTTTATAGGGGTGAGGGGAGCAGAGAGGGCCTGAAGCTTGCCACTGTGGCCTACGCAGGTTTTAGGCCTCAAATCAGCCAAATGTGTCTTTTGGGGAGTCCACGCGACCTCTCAGCATCTTGGGGTGAGGAGAAATATATCATTAGACAAAGCAAAGAACACTAACTTCAAGAGCTCTGTGGTTGTGAGAAGCCCATAGAGTAGCCACAATGACTTCTGGGTAGCCTAAGAATAGTTTATGCTTGACTCTTTAGCACAGGTACTGATGGGGGCCCAGCAGGGTAAAGACAGGTAGGAATACAGGTACCTATTGGTTTTGGCTGTTGGGGATGGACTTTGTACTGCCATGTCTGTAAGTCTGCCTGTCTGTCTTCTCTCTCATCTCTCTTTTCTTCTTCTGAGACAGAGTCTCATGTATCTTGGCCTGTCCTCAAACCTGTCACCAAGCAGCCAAGAGTGATCTTGGACTCCATGTGTCTATGGCCACACCCAGTTTATGTGGTGCTGAGAATCAAAGCCAGAACTTACGGCATGTTAGTCAAACCTTCTTCCAGCTGAGCTACATCTATGGGCATGTAAGGGCATGTTAGGGCATGTTAGACAAGCCTTCCACCAGCTGAGCTACATGGCCTCTCTCCATTGTTACAAAAAAACAGAGAAAATGTAGCATCTTAAGCATTTGTAAGTGTTCAGCACAGTGGTCTCAACTATATGTACTTTGTTGTGCAATAGATCTTTTTCATCTTGCAAACCTGAAACTTTGGTCCTCATTCCTCTCCCCCTCAACTACTGGGATCACAAGTGCTTTTCTTCAGTTATGTCTATAAGCTTGATTTCCATACCAAGGCCTGTTTTGAGCTCACACACCACCTGCCGTGCCAGAGGAGCAGTTCAGATTCACTCCTTGTGGAGAGCCATCATTCACTGCAGATCCCAGTCACAAATCCACGCGCTCAGCACCCTGCTTGGGCTGCAACAGTTTCTGGAGTTGTTATTTGCACCAGCGCACCAGCCAGGAATGAAAATAACCATCAACTCCTTAAATGTTTATAAGCCTCTTGGGCTATTGCACATGTAATTTAGAGTTGCCATCTTGTCTCCTCCTTCTCAGTGGAATGGAATGTCCTCTTCTTCAGCCTGGTGGCTGTAGGCTTGTTGGGAGGAGAATTTTCTAGTCAACCCTTGGTTGAAGTCTCCTTGCCTCTTTGGTAGCAGGTTGTATAGTGGCATTTCCTTCTCTAAGTTGCTACTAAGCAAATTCTCCCTGCACGTTGTCCCTGGAACCAGAGCAGGAGGCAGGCAAGTACTCTCAGCCAATCAGCGCCGTCAGTGTGTCATGCCCTGAAAATAGAGTTGTGCCTCCAGTCTGGCTTGTCCACCCGCAGCACGCTTGGCTGGTGGGGAAGGAGAGAAGGCCTGACTACCTTTGAGCAAGACCACATTCCAGGGGAGTGGTTACTCCGCATTCACCGCGCGCACTGGGCGTGCTGTGCCTCGTGCCTGCAGCCACCCTTGAAGTGTTGTTGTTACACAACAGTCATGAACTCTGGAATGTTTCTGGTTATTTACAGCGTGAGCGTGACTATGTCACACTGTAAATGACACTGTTAAGCTTCAAGGCTCAGAATGAAGTTAGCTTGTTTTTCAGTAGGTCATAGTCCCTCCCAGAACAGAACAAAGCTTGACGGCTTTTACAACGTGCTTCTTACTCTGAGACACTCAAGTAGAAATGCTAGGGAAATAAGCCACAGGAACAGGTTACAAATCACACTCCGGTCATCTCACAGACCTGGAAAGTGCCCTGAACTAGTTGCCCACACTGCTTGCTTGATGAACTTTTGAGAAATTAGCCTCATACTCCTTGAGTGGCTCTGTGTCCACTCTCGCCTCGTCTTTCCTTCTTTGGCTCGTTTCCTTCGTGAGATAAACGAAGAAAGCAAGAGATTAGGGTTCCAAAGAACATCTGATTCATGAGTCATGTCTGTTTTTCCTCCGTAGTATTCATTTAAAATGGCATGGTTCCAGTAGAAGAAACAGAAAGTAAAAATGAACCCTAAATGCAGCCTCTGTGCTCAGCAGTCATTCTGAACGTAGTGACTTCTCCCGTGGAAGTCACTAAGTTGGTACCCATCACTAACTGTCCTCACAAACAGCCCTTAAGGTTAACTTATTAGGTCCTTTTCACCTGTACATAGAAAGAAGCCCAGAAAGGTTGGACATTAGATAATGTAAAAAAGTAACAACAGTGTGTATAGGGATTTTTCCTTTATATGACTGTGGACTGAACCTAGAGGCTCATACATGTGTTACAACAAGTAACACATATATTATATATATATATGTTATATGTGTTATGTTAAGTGTTATAACACTGTCACAATTCCCAGCCTTCTTTTTAATTTTCAGTTGTTTGTTTGTTTTCTCTGAGACAGTGTCTTGCTAACTGGTCTAGGAGAGCCTTGAATTTTTGCCTCAGTAGCTGAGTGTGTCACCAGACCTGGCTCTAAAAATATTTTTATTTTATTATTACTACATGAGGATTATTATTTTGATGTTTTTTAAGACAGAGTTTCTTTATGTAGTTCTGACTGTCCTAGAACTAGCTCTCCATAGACCAGGCTGGCCTTAAATTCACAGAGATCCACCTGCCTCTGCCTTCTGAGTTCTGGGATTAAAGACATGCGCTACCACTGCCGGGTGTAAAATTACATTTTAAAAAAAGATGCATGTATTTTAACTTTCCGTGATTTGCCTGCATGTGTGTACGTGTACCACATGTGTGCCTAGTGTCCATGGAAGTCAGAAGAAAGCATCAGATTCCCTGGAACTGGAATTACAGATGGTTATGAACTTCCTAGTGGGTACTGAGAACCCAGCATGGGTTCTTTTGCAAGAACATCAAACGTTGTTAATCACTGAGCCATCTTCCCAGCCATTCTAAAAATATTTTCGAGTAATTTAATGTCATACTTACTGTGACCAACATTTTCTCTATCTCAGAAGCTCAACCTTAGTATAAAAACAAACAAACAAAAAAGCCTGGGTCTTTGAAGTGAGATAAACTTTACAATATATACTGAGACCTTTATGTTACTGTGTATTTCCAAATCAGAGGGTTTAAGAAGGATCCACAACATAGAACTAACTGATCCAGTGCAGTGTGTTTGGGATCATTGTCCCCAAGAGAAACTGCTTAGCCAATCCTTCCTACTGCCCTCCTCCCTGTAATTCTCATTTCTCTCCTTAGATATGTGAGAATGTGACTCTTCAGATTATTTTATTTTATTTTGTCTCAAGTCACAGTTTTATTTTGTCTAGGTTTAGTTATTAGTTATTCTAATAACTAAAGGCAATATCCGCTTTTTAAGCTGTCTGTTCACTCATCCCCTCTTCCAAGGACATTTATTACCTGCCTATTACACTTCAGGAATTGGGTCGGCCAGGTCAAGGGTCAGGTACAAGCAAGGCCAGGACCTTGACCTCAAAGAATTACCTGTTTCAGGGGGGAAAGTTCAGTGTATAATTTGATATCTGTCACTGATAGTTTTTAAATAAAGTAGGTATATTAATATCTGCTAAGGGAAGCCAAGTTTATTTTGAAAGACTAATACCCAGTTTTGATTATATAGCTTTTAATTTTACAAATTTAATTTTACAGTATCAAAAGGGTTTGTGAATATGAACAGTGTACAATATGACAGTATTTAGGTTCAGATGTCCAGTAGAAAAATTCCATATTCTACTTAGTATACTGACCCCAATGGGACAAGGCTAGAGTAGCATCAAGCACTGGCAAATCTGCCCGTGTCTTCAATGAAAATGTGGGTTATGACAGCAGTGACTCGGGTGTGGCTAGTTGGTGCTGTCTTTCTCTGTACAGCTCTTCATAGACAGGAGTTTCTACAGATGTTCATCCACAAACAGAACAACCACTTGCTTCTGTTTTCCAGTATTATATGGAATATCTCTTGCTGAGACAGTGTGAGGTTTTCATTTCAAACCAGCCCACTGTTTCATAAGGGTGCCTACAGACATTGTTACTAGACAGTATTTTGTTTTTTTAAAAAAAATGGCCTGTGAAAAAAGAGTGAGGGTAAGCTGGTGTCCCGAGGAGTATTGGTGTCAGGAGATGGGCAGGCACTGTAGCAGGGCATGTTAGAGGGCAAGTGACCAAGACACTCGGTTTGCTACTGGTTTGGCCAGCTGGATGACTTTAGCAAAACATGTCACCTCTCCACATCTGTAAAATGCCTCAAGTAAACCGAGTGACCTCTGAGTCCATTGCTACCACCAGCAAGTTAAAAGCTTATTGCTCATCTTAATAAAGATGTATTAAAGTTAAAAAGTGTCATTGAAGAATCAGCCTGTGGCGCTCTGGTCCAACCACGCTGCTCTCTGGGGTGTTTTGGTCAAGGTAACAAAGAAAAACAGGGTGGCTTTGCCCTGTAGCTCTTGGCTCAGCTTAGGAGGGACTGATGACTCAGCTTGTGGCTTTCTGCCCTATGGGTCAAGGCCACGGGTACCCAGGTGGGCCTTGGTATGGGGTTGCGGCCAGCTCTTTGAGGTGAGCCAGTGACTTGCAATGTGGACTACTTCAATAGCCACTCAGATTCCAGGGCACTGTACTCAAGCTGAGGAGTGTCCACCGCCATCCCCCATCAGACTGCAGCCTTGGCTAATTAACTCCTCCACTGACTCTTGCATCTCAGGGCTGCGTGGCATCCACACTTCCTCTTCCCTGGCGTGTTGTCCATGTGTTGTTTTCCACCCCACGACAAGTTGAGTGACTCGGGAGACTTTTCCAAATCCACTGGGCCTGCTGGTCCGTGTCACCAAAGAGAGGGGATGAAAGAGGAAAAGAGAAGAAAAGAGACAGCAGCATCTGTGGAGTCCTCTTCCCCTTCCCTTTCCCTTGAGGGCAAAGGAAACTTACTACCTCAAAACAAAAAAGGGAAGGGTGTGTCAGTGTGGAGTCACTCTAGGTGGGGACCTTGGAAATCCATGAGAGGAGTCATAGAGATTCGTGCAACAGCGGTGGGTATGAAAATCTCTTTCTGTTTTTTAGGGGTGCGGGGTTGCGAAACCACAGAGCCCTATCTTTAAGCTATGAGATGTCGACATAATTGTTTTGAGGGCCACCAATCAGACCACACATTTGCCCTACCCGGCTATAATGAGTGCTCATTAGGTGTTGTGATAACAACACCCTCCTTGTCTGCTAACAAAGGCTCACTCCGCCCGTGGATCACCCACGGCAGCTGCGGTGGCAGCAGCACTAGAGTCACCCACTCCTTCCCTCTTTTCCTGATTAATTCCTGAGCTGGCACGTGCTCACAGGGTGCTTCTCCTGGTTCCTGCTCCTTCACCCTTGCCTCTTTTTTGTCCTCTTCTAGGCTTTATTAGGTTCCTTACTAATAAAGGGAGGAATGATCTACTTGCCAGTCAGGCTCGGGCTGATGCTGAACCTGAGGGTTTCCAGGTCACTGGGACACGGGTGGTTGGGAGAACTGGAGGCAATACCAAAGAGCAATTCCAAAAGCTGGGGACATCTGCTTACCTCCCGAGATGACAGATTCTTCTAGAGCAGGTGTTTACTTTTCTTGTTGGACAAGTCAATGAAATAGTCACTTATGCTGCACAAGGCAGTGCTGGGAAAACATTCTCTTTTTAGGAACAAATTCTAAATATCATCTTTATTTTTATCCACTTTTTGATTTCATTGGTGTTTGCTTTGATTGGCTGGGTCTCTGTGAAATCTGGGAGGCCATTTAACCTTTCAGATGCTCTCTGCTTCTGTCTAAAGGGTCATTGGCATGACTGGGGAGTTTTTGTTCATTCACCCAGCATTCCAAGACACAAACTATGTACACCCTGCTGCCTATTGCTTTGGCAATCGTGGTGCAAGAGTGTCTCCTCCAGGTCTCCAGGCACTTACAATTTCATCAAAAACATACTTACACTTGAGAATAAAACTACCAGCACAAGGCAGAGCGTGACAAGACACTATTATAGGTATGAAGGGCATTTGTTTCAGCACTATTTTTTAATGATTTCATTCTGGAAACCATTCAAATGTCTACTAAAGACTGCCTAATAAATGATGATCAGTTACATAGTGGAATATTACAGGTTAACATTTGGTTTGCTTGTTTGTTTGTTTGTTTGCTTTGGCAGTCTGATCTACATGTTCTAAAGGTATTAAAATGGAAGATTTCCAAACATGACTATAGGTTAAAAAACAGAAAGTGTATATTGACATGTGTCCTGCTTCTATTTGTGGAAGAAAAAGATGACAGTTTACTTACTTGCAAAGTGTTATGTATGCATTAAATATGTCCTGGAGATCAAACCCAGCATCTTGCATGGACTAAGCAATGGCTCTACCTTGGAGATCTACCCTGCACCTCTGGGTTGATCTTTGAACAGATATGCAAGAATCAGGAGAACATTGGAGCCTCTGGAAAAGAGGTGGGGGGTTGTTGAACAGTGGGAGACTTACTTTACCTTGAGAATTATTTTGATTTTTTTTTTTTTTTTTTTTTTTT
>NW_004949135.1:319597-323529 GCF_000317375.1 Microtus ochrogaster | reverse complement strand
TTAAATACTATCTAATATGCACCCCAATCTCTGGCCGGCTCTCAACACATGGAGAAAAACAAACGTTTTTCATGGAGGTCTAAGGAATGGAATGAATTCTCTTCAAGAAACCTAGAAATAGCTGTGCCGACAGAAGGAGGGTGGAGAGGGAGGGAGAAGCACTTCCTGCCCTGTCTTCTT
Source organism: Microtus ochrogaster (assembly GCF_000317375.1). Taxonomy (NCBI): domain Eukaryota; kingdom Metazoa; phylum Chordata; class Mammalia; order Rodentia; family Cricetidae; genus Microtus; species Microtus ochrogaster. The sequence continues at coordinate 323,349 of NW_004949135.1, read as the reverse complement.
AGAGTCAGCTCCAATCTGATGCTTTTGGAGTGACAACCTGGACAGGGGGAGTTGTAATGTTTATACTGCATGGCAGAGAAGATAGGTTACAGCTCCAAATCCGCTGGCAAAGAGAGAAGATCTGGGGGCACCGGAAACTGAGTAACAAAGTCTTCCTTCATGGTGAACTGTGCTGCCCACTGTGCTTTCCACTGGTGGCCCAGCAAGCACTGGACAGCCCTGGCTCCTGCTCCTGCCTGAGAGCCTGTTCCATGACATGTCTTCCTGCTGGCATTTTCCTGGAGGATCTGGCAGCTTGTCAGACTGTTTACTTTGGAAGGAATTTATTGCTTCTGGTTGGCTGGCTGGCTGGCTGGCTGGTTGGTTCATTGATTAGTTGGTTATCTGTCTGTCTGTCTGATTGATAGGTTGGTTGGTTGGTTGGCTGGCTGGCTGGCTGGCTAGATGGATGGATGGATGGCTCAATGGACGGATGGACAGATGGATGGATGGATGGATGGATGGATGGACGGACGGACGGACGGACGGACGGACGGATGGTGCTGTTTATTTTTGAGACAGGGTCTCACTGTGCAGTCCTGGCTGGCCTGCAACTCACTTATGTAGACTAGTTTGGCCTGAACCTATCAATAATTCTTCTGTTTCTGCATATACTACAGACATTCTCTACCTGAGCAGTGAGCAGACTCTTGATCCCACAGATGACAGAACTTCTGAACTTGGAGATTCTCTGAGGTTGAAGAGGCCCTGGGGATTTTCCCACTTCCTTCCCTAGTTGTCCAGCCCTGGTAACTGTAACATGATACACATACCAGATTCAGGGGTAAAGCTGGACTCCACCCTGGGCACCTAACCCTGAGACTGGTGCACTGTTTACAGAATACTCACTTCTCCACAGTTCCCTGGGACTGTTGGCAAAATACCCACATTGGTTTAATGACCAGAACTGACTGAACCCCATGAGAACAGTCTGACTGGTCGGCTTAGGACTCCTTAGAAGGATAGGTGGCTGAAACAGGCTTTCAGGGAGTCTTCTCTCCTACATAGAAAGAGATAAATGATAGTTAAACCTCCCAACCTGCAGATAGATTGGAACCCTTCAAGCTACAAACCCTCCCACCATACGTCAAGTTCAACATAGAAACTTCAGCATCAAATATTTCTACCACAGAACACACCTTGTCTTCATCTTTTCCATAATAGGTCTGTGTGTATGTGTGTGTGTGTGTGTGTATTCCCACAGTCTCACAAGTAAAAACTATATGTATTTTTAAAAAATCATTAAAGATAACTGACAATATCTGTCTCTTTTTACTACAGAAAAAAAAAACCTAGTAAGTGCAATAATATTTAGTTTTTGCTTTGTTTTGTTCTTTTCAAATTAAGTTTTTGGGCTTGTTTGTTTGTTTTTGTTTTGCGATATAGAATTTCATTTAACCCAAGCTAGCTTTGAACTTTCTATTTTAGTGAAGCTAGCCTTGAACTCCTGATACTCCTTCCTCTCCTTTCCAAGTGCTGATAGCATAGATATTGCACCACCAGGCCCAGCTTTGAACTACTTTTTTTTTTCGAATGTAGTGAAGTCCAGCGTCCTCCTCATTTTACTTTTCCTGTGAACCTGCTCTATATGACGAAGGATGTAGACTTATGGCCCACTGATTCGTCCCTCCTGGGCCCTGACCTTCAGCTTCTTGCGGGACATGTCACCTGTGTGGCTCTACGAAGGTTTACTTTCTATTTACCCAAATGAATTTCCTTTTTCATAATGACTTTAGAAAATGGACTCTGGACTCCATGGAGTTCAGCAGGAAAGACTTATCTTAGTCCTGCTCTGAATCATCCCCCTCACCACGTCCACAGACACCTGACTTGACAGTCTCATCTAATTCCTCCTGCTGTTTGCAGTGGAATTTCCATAACCCGGGCAGCATGAGTCAAAATGGGTCATCCAACTGCTTAACGAATTGAGCTGATTGTTTGGAGCCCGGTGTTTACAAGGAAAACCACCAACCATCTTGTTTTCTCCTGTTTTGACAGCCCGGAAGCTCAGCAGGAGGCAGAGGGACTCTCCATCCTGGTGGAAGCAAAGGCCCTTCTTTTCTCTTGCCTTCTGTTTGCCTTTTACTGACTGCTTTGAAAGGCCTAGCCTATGTCCAGTGACCCAGGTTTTGGTGGCGGCTAAGGTGTGGGCACCTGAGAAAGCTCATCCCTATTCGTTGTCTCTAGCCACAACTCAAGGGTTCTGCAGTTTGTCTTTGGAAATGAGTCAACAAACAGTTGGGGAGAGAAACTGCACCTCTAAATTAATAATGACACACCTTCCAGTCTTGTCCTTTCGTTCACCAAACCTGGAGGTTAACAACTCAAGACCACACTTCGTGGAGGGTGAGCCTGCATTTCATGAGATCGTAAAACTGAAGAAAAGGTCTGTGGGCTCGCTGCTCCCACGAGGAGTCCCTTGCCCTAGCCTGCCCTTGCCTACCCTCATTTCTTTATGCTTCCCTAAAGGACTTCTTGAACATGTTAAGAAAATGTCTTGTGGGCTGAGGAGGTAGCTCAGTTCCTAAAGTGCTTGTGGACTGGAGTTTAGATCCCTAGCTCTGGTGTAAAAGCTGAGTGTGTAGCAGTGTGCTCCTGGAGCCCTGGTTCTGGGGAGGCAGAGGCAGGAAAGGGGAGCATATCCTTGGGGCTTGCTGGCCCGCCAGCCTGGCTAGCTTAATCCCTGAGGTTCAGTGAAAGGAAATCCTGTCTCAGTAAAAAAGGTGTCATGTTGGCACATCCTTGCCCAGCTCCAGGGCATGACCTATCTGGGGAATGAAGAAAGAACAAATTTAAAGGACACACAAACACACAGAAAAGCTGGGATTGGGTGGCCTGGGCTCTCCGATGGAAAAGCATCTCCCAAGAAGCTCAGTGTGTTTATTACACACAGTTTAATAGGAAGGCGGGGTTATTGCACACAATTGAACAAGGAGGCAGGTTTAGCTAATCTCTGAAGGCGCAGTCTGCCAGTTGCAAACATCCGGGAGGGAAAAGCTCTGGTGGGTATTTTCTGCACACACTGTCAACATCCACACTCAGAACAGAAAGATTGCCATCTCTCTGAGGCTCACCAGGGAAAGCCTTGCCATCCTCACAGGGCTGAGAAAATAGGGTCTCTTGACATGGCTCTGCCCATGTCAACATGACAGATTCACTGGCTCCCTACAGAAAGTAATTTTAAGAAAGACACCCACAATTGACCTCTGCCCCCCATGCATGTGCACACACATGCATGTGTACCTACATATGTGCATTCACACACAAGTACAATAATACATACATACATACATACGCACATACACATGCATATCTACACACGCACACACATACACATGCACGCATACTTTTACATACATACACATTCACACATGTACACATATATACAATACACATGCACACATAAACGCACATACATACACATGCACCATACACATATGTTCGCATATATACACATGTACCATACACACACATGCACATACACACACACATGGTTGAGCAGACGGGGGTTATTTCAGAAGGATGGGGCCTTTCTCTCCTGTGTGTCAAGCTGGAAGTACTCCTTGGCTGGCTCCGTTCTCATGACTGTCTTCATCAGCCTCTTCCTTTCTTTGTATTTTTATTTGTCAGATGTTGGTAATGATTGTTTTATAAAAGACACTATGGCTTGCTTGTTTCCTCCTCCTCCTCCTCCTCCTCCTCCTCCTCCTCCT
>NW_004949135.1:314894-319217 GCF_000317375.1 Microtus ochrogaster | reverse complement strand
AGTGCTGGGATTAAAGGAATGTGCCACCACCACCCAGCTAGATTTGTTTTGGTAAGTAAAACTTATCAGATAGGTGCTGAAGAAAGCACTTGGTGCTCTCGCAGAGGACCTAGGTTCAGTTCCCAGCATCTACACAGTAGCTCACATCACCCTGTAACTCCAGTCCCATGGCACGTGGTGCCCTCTTCTGACGTCAGAGGAGGTCATGCACACGTGCACAGACATATGTGCAAGCATACACAAATAGAAATAAAAATGTATGAATTAAAATGTATTATATAACAAAAATTAGTATTAACCATATTTTTTTCTTTTCTCCAAAGTAAAAGAAAGGCAAAAGGAAATTCAGTCTCCTCCTCCTCTTCCTCCTCCTCCTCCTCCTCCTTCTTCTTCTTTTTGGAAATGACACTCTTATCCTGGAACAAAGCCAACCTTCAGCCCTGGCTTACTCTTCTCTGTCTTCAAATAGGAGTTCATGCTTCCCAAGAGCTTTGGGAATGCTAACTCATGCAGTCCCCAACAACCATATTCTTGTGCCCATTTCTAAGGAGGCACTTGGCTCTGCATGCCGCCTTGTCATTCAGTCCTGCCCTCTTCAGCTACCTCTGTCCAGTTGAAACACACACACAACCTCTTGCTCCGTGAGCTTTGGCTCTGCGGATGGAAACTTCTTCCCATGCATTGCTGTCTTGGAGTTTGGCCATTGTTCCCTGTGGTGAAGTCTGAGGCGAACAACGCTAGAGTATTAATAAGTGACAGGCCACCACAGAGATGAGACGTAGCACAAAGGTCATCTTCTGAGACTCCTGTCACTGATAAGAAATTCTTCAGCTCGATGACTCGGAGACACCAGGAAGGGTTCCCGAAACCCAGTTCTAAATGCCCGGCACATGTGGGTTGAGCCCTCACTTAGCGTCTCTCAGACTCAGTGCAATGCTTTACATAATTCTAAAGGAATGAGAGATCTGCTCAGTCCACAAAAGACTGGACTCAGATCAAACAGCAGAGCCAGGAAGAAAGATGTGGACAGCCACTGCCTGTCCTGAGTCAGGAGCAGAGACGAGACAACCGAGTGTGGGAGACAACAACCCCGGCCACAGTTCCTGAGCAGTCACCAAAACAAAGACAGACAGTGAACAGCCTCAACACAGGGAAGAGGTTCATAGCTTTCTTAAGAAATTCCTATATGCAATGGTTAGTTTTATTTCTGAAAGATACTAGTAGCAGGGGGAGGGAAAGTGACTCAACCCCAGAGATTTCTGGATGGCCAGGTTTTATATTTGCATACAAGTTATCCCAGTGATAAGACAGACGGACATCTATTAAACTAGGCTCTATGACTGTGCCTCTATGTCACCGAGGGACAGGCTCTCAGGTTATGAAATAATGGTAAACACTGTCTTCAGGAGTTGCAAAGCTCGCACAACCTCACAGGACCCTGAGTTTCTCCTGACAGGCGGCTTCTCACTGACTCTGGCAGGAGCTGATACAGCCAGAGACTGTGATACACCAAAAGTATCCTAGTCTCTTTGTTGTGTACAAAGGTCCCTCCCTGTCTGTATAAAAGCCCTTTACTTCCTGGATTATAAAAATGTTTTTACTAAAGGGAAAGGAACTGAGTTCTTGGCATGATGACTTAGAGCTGTTCCTTGTCTTCACTAGACCAGGCGTGGTGAGGAGTCAGAAGCAGGAGGATCTCTGTGAGCTTAAAGTCGGCCTGGTCTACATCCTGAGTTCCAGGACACCAGGGCTACATAGAGAGAGATTCTGTTTCAAAAACAAACAAAATCAAAAAGCCCTGTTGATTTTGAGCTGACTGGATTGTAGATTCTGTCTTCCACAATGTGCCTTAGTGTGCTCACAGGCTGGAAGGGTCTGGGGCTGCCCTCCAGTGGAGCAGAGCAACAGGTACTACTCCACCATTAGATGTGACTGGGAGGTGTGTGTAAACGCTCTTCTCCACAGGAAATGAGTGCCAGCAGCAAAGACCTAATTCTCTCTCTGTCTTTCTGCCTTTCTCTCTCTCTCTGTGTCTCTTTCTTTTTTTTCTCTCTCTCTCCCCTTCTTTCTTTCTGTCTTTGTTTCTCTATTACTTTCTCTCTCTCTCTCTCTCTCTCTCTCTATATATATATATATATATATATATATATATATATATATATATATATATATATATATATATATATTTCTTCTGGTAATATTTGACCTGAAGAGGCGGTCCCACACGTATTGTGAATGGTTTTATTGCTGGTAATTAGGATTTGGGAATGGTGTAAAGGATAAGGTAGAGAGTACTCAGCCCTGGGAGAAACAGCCTAAGTCCATGTCTGTTTTAGCATGAGAAAATATGCTAGGATTAGATGTTTAACTATAGAAAGTAGGTGGATGGGAAGGAAGAAAGAGTTTTGCTTTGTTTTACACTTTCATTTGGGAAAAGTTGGCAACAATTTTGAGCACCCATGGCAACTGGCTTGTCACTTTAGGAAGAACTGTCTGAGTGGAACTTTCCACTTCTGTCCTATAATAAAAGCAGGATAGCAGCCAGATGTGCCACATCTTGATCCCAGCACTCAGGTGACAGGCAGAGAGGTATCTCTGAGTTTAAGGTCAGCCTGGAGTGAATTCCAAGCCAGCCAGGGCTACACAATGAGATCCTATCTCACAAAGAAAAACTAGCAAAAGTCAAAGCACAGCCTGCCTTTTTCTTCTTCTCCTCTCGCCCCTGCCACTATATTTGGCCAACAAAGGGGATCATTCTGCCTGGGTCTTGGGAAATCCCTGTAACAGGGAATAATAAACACAGTATCAGAACTGCCAAATGAACTAAGCTCCTGCCTCTAGGTCACTGAAGCTCAGTGTAAGGATATCTCTGACGAAGGGATGAAGGGATGTGAGCCCACTTAAGGCAGCTGATGACCAGGCCTGCCAGGACTCTATTCCATGCCCAACTCAAACCATGAGCATTCCCGTGAACAAGGTTTGTCTGAACTGGTCACCCAGACTGTGGCTGATCTTGTTGGGGAGAATTTTCCTAGAAGGGACCCGGTGGCTGGCTTCAGACCTCATAATTTAGGCCAGTGAGAGACTTGAGGAGACATGGCAGTCATGTGTCTGAGTGTTGCCCGACGCGTGTGCGTGCGTGTGTGTGTATGTGTGTGTATGTTCACTTGATTTGGGAAATAACCAGGCCAGCTTAAAGATAAACAATTATATTTTTAATTGTTATAAGGGGAAACTCACGCCACAAGAATGGGAAGTCCGAGTTCCGCTGTGTCCGACAGGAATCATCCAGAGAGAGAGCGCGCACCTGGTTCGTCCCAGTTTTCTTCCTGGGCTCCAGGTAGCCACGTCTTAACTAGATTCCACTTCTTAAAGGTGATTGGTTAACAGAGCTTCCCCCATCATGTGTGTATGTGTACTTATGTGTGCAGGAAAGGGTATTTACGGAGGTGAAGGATAACCTTAAATGTTGTTCCTCAGGCATAGGTTTTTTTGTTTGTTTGTTTGTGTGTAACACAGGATCTTTTTTTTTTCAGTTCCCCCATCATAAATTTATTTGAAACATTGTAAGTTTGGAATTTGAACTCAATATTTTGTTTGAAGGCATGGATTTTGTAGATGACAGTGTTGTCACACAATATCAAAAAGCTGAACTCAAATGCAGTATTTGACACTTTCACCATTAGCATATCCAGCTTTTTTTTTCTGTACAGGTGGGATTTGAAGTCTCAAATATGCTCAAGCCACACCCAGTGAGACAGATCATTTCTTGGTGTCTACAAGTCAAGAGATAGAAATCTTAGCTCCATTTCCAGCACCATGTTGGCCTGAACAACACCATGTTGCACCATGATGATAAGGAACTAAATTTTTGAAAATGCAAGGCACCACAGGATCTTCACTAATCTGGAACTTTTCAAGTAAGGCAGATTTGTTGACCATGGAGTCCAGCATTCTGCTTGTGTCTATCTCCCAAACACAGGGATTACAAGGCTACTCTATCCTGGGCATAAGGGCTACAAGCCTACACTATCACAACCATTTGTTTTTAATGTGGGTTCTGGATCCTCATGCTTAGAAGGCAGGCACTTTACCAATAGAGCCATCCCCCACATCTATATAGATTGTTAATCAGAAACTATAAGGACAAAAAGAGTTTGGTGGTTTAGCTTGACATCATGCTGTTGTGCCAGTACCCTGGTCTAGGCTGCTGCTGGCATTCTTTGTCTCAAGCTCCCAACCAACACTTTTGGAACCCTGAGGTGATGGCATGGTAGTTATTTTTTTTTTTTTTCGAGACAGGGTTTCTCTGTGGTTTTGGAG
>NW_004949135.1:298060-314794 GCF_000317375.1 Microtus ochrogaster | reverse complement strand
GTAGACCAGGCTGGTCTCAAACTCACAGAGATCCGCCTGCTTCTGCCTCCCAAGTGCTGGGATTAAAGGCGTGTGCCACCACCGCCCGGCTCATGGTAGTTATTTTTGATGGCAGGAAGTGTCCTTTAGGATGGCGGTGACAGGTCAGGAGGTAGGTTTGACTGCTATGGAGGAAAGAAGCGGCCTTAGGGACATGTCAGCTGCTCACACAATAATAACTCTCAGATATGGGTGAGTTTGTGCATGAGATTAGGCTGAATACAAATTTTATTCTGGGTCTTGCTCTCAGAAGAGCTGTTTCGGAAGATTTGGGACAAAGCTAAGAAATTCCAGGTGGTTTATCTGAAGGCATCTCTTTCAAAACATCCTGGTGAGTCTGATCTGGCTTACAGAAGAAAATGCCAGGTAGAGTTTCCTAGGGTCTGTGCTCCATTTGGCTCGAAAAACACCACATAGCAACTACAAAGAAACTCAACCATTCTGGTTCCACAGAAACTCCCCACGGATATGAGGTAACGCTGGCTCTCCATGGGTGGAGGCTGCCACCAAGGATCCTGCTTCACTTGCTCCTTAGGTGACAATCCCAGGGCGGGACATCATGACTTTGAAGGTCCATGTGCCATACTTACCCTGATTACATGCTACTGTCTGAACGCCTTCCGGGTGGCATCAGAGTCACAGGAGAGAATGTATTCCTCCATTCAGAGGAGAGTCTCCAAGGGGCCTAAATATTTCAAAAGATAGGAACATTGTAGTTCTCTGCAAAGAACCCTACTGGGTTGTGTCAATTTTGATTTTTAAAATATTTTGTAAAAATTTGGATCTATGGTGGCTGACACCTGCAATCCTGGCACTTGGGAGGTACAGGCAGAAGGATGAAAGATACACAGGCTAGAGTGTATAAAGGTGAGGAGATGCACCTTGATTGAGAAAATGTCTTCCTAAGATCCGGCTATGGGGCATCTTCTTAATTAGTTATTCATGGGAGAGGATCGAACTGACTGTGGTTGGGGTTCACCCCTGGGCTTGTGGTCCTGTGTTCTATAAGAAAGCAGGCTGAGCAAGCCGTGTGGAGCAAGTCAGAGAGCAGCACTCCTCCATGGCCTCTTGATCAGCTCCTGCCTCCAGGAGCTTTCTGCCCTGTTTGGGTGTTTGTCCTGACTTTGTTCGATGATGAACAGTGACATGGAAGTATTAGCCAAATAAATCCTTTCCTTCCCAAGTTGTCATGGTGTTTTCTCACAGCAGCGGTAACGCTGACTAGGGCCGTGGTCATCCTTGGGTTCTCCACAGCATTGGGCGGCACTCATATAGTGGGTTCTACACTGAAATGCCTTGCAGAGCCTCGTCAGAGGTAGTGGAGGGCCCTACTCTGGCACTGTCCTTTGCCCTTTCATGTTGATCACTTCTGAGACCTGAACTAGTGAGCATGACTTCAAGAAAGCACTGGTCATATGACCCAGTCAGTCCACTGTTGACATTTGGTTATCAGTTGTCTTTGCCCAGAATTCCTTGAACACCCGCTGAGGCTAAGCCACGTGATGGTTCTTTTAGGGAGGTAACAGATTCCATGACCAATACACATCACCTAAAGTGGAGCTCAAGGCTCAAGGTGCACTACAGTTTCTGTAATACTTCTCTAGTCCCCTGCCTTCATCAGTTACCATGGGAACTAATGAGAGTGATGCTGCCTCCCTGAATGGTAGACACCAGAAGGTGGGAATGGTCCCTGATTGCCTATCTAGATCCACGTATAATGGAAGACATATCTTTGGCTGCTAATCCATGTGTAGAATGGCTTGACATCTCTGGAATGGTAAAAGTAAATTAAGAGAAAAAATGAGAGCCCAAATTAATGCTAGCCTCAAGTTCTGGGGAATTTGGAATTTCTCTTTCAAACAACAGACATACTGATCATATCTGAGCAGGCCGATCTGTTGAGCTTTCTATAGTTGCGTATATGTGCACTCTTAGAACAGGTTTTGTTTGTGTTTTTTAAGATGGGGCCTCCACTGTGTAGCCCTGGCTGGCCCAAAACTCACTATTTGGACCAGCTTTGAATTACACAGAGATCCATCTGCCTCTGCCTCCCAAGTGAGCACCACCACGCCTCACCCAAGAGCAAGTTCTATAGACACCCGTGTGTATCTGTGACTATCCAGTGGGAGTTAATAATAGCATTTCCTGATCACACTTCCTTCCCCTTAGCCCTGTCAGTAATCGTGGTGTCCTTTAGTTCCTGGAAGAGCCCATTTTTCAGATCATACTTTAGTGTTCTCATGTAGGAGACACATCTTTCCCACCTTGGCCCGCAGCCTCATCATTACTGTTATATCTAAAAGTGGTTCTGATGAAAGCAACCATTACAGACAAGGTCCCGGGGCTGCCGCACTGATGCAATTTCTATTTAAGTGAGCAGAGTTTCCCATGGCCTGGTATGGAAGCTAAGTCAGTGAGGTAGAAAAAAAAATTTAAAAGAAAAAAATCTTCGATTAATGGCATTTCCATTGTGTTTGTGGGGAGCACTACACAAGGATTCAGTGTTAAGTGGAGTTGCATCAGAAACCTTAGAGGGTGGCACTGTGGTCTCAGCGGCTTACAAAGTAAAGGTTTGTGTCTCACAGTACAGCTTGCTCAATCAATGCCACAGATATAAATTCAAAGTTTCCAGCAGATATTAAAAAAAAACAAAAACCCACCTATAATCCTAGTACTTATGAAGCTGGGGTGGGAAGGCCAAAAAATTCAAGGCAATCTGGGGTACCCTGTTTCAAGAAAATGGAAAAAGAAAAAACAGGAGAAGTAAATAAAATAGGTGAAGTGATCCCCTTTTAAAAATTTATTTTGGCTGGGTTGTGGTATTACTCACCTTTAATCTCAGCATTCAGGATGCAGAAACAGGGAGATCTCTGTGAGTTCAAGGCCAACCTGGTCTACAAGGCTAGTTCCAGGACAGCCAGGACTAGGACTATACAGAGAAACCCTATTTCAACAACAATAAAAAATCGATTTTAACTGGATGGTGGTGGCACATGCCTTTAATCCCCAGCACTCCAGGAGGCAGAGGTAGGCAAAGGTCTCCGAGTTCAAGGCCAGCCTGATCTACAGAGCAAGTTTCAGGACTGCCAGAGTTACACAGAGAAACCCTATCTTGAGAAACCAAAAATAAATGAATAAATAAGTAAGTAAAAACTATTTTATTCCAAGTATCTAAAGTAATATCTTGTAATCAATATAAACATTTTGTGATTTTTTTCTTGTTCTAAGTTTAATATGGTGGGTATTTTATGTTTTTACTTTGAAATAGCCTTATATATTGCTACCATAGAGAGAGAGGCTTCTATAGTGAGTGGGGAGGTTTACACAGTAGGTACTCTGAGGCCACGTGTGGATCAGCTACCTCTGGAGGCCTCTTTCCAGCAATTACAAGATTCACCTAGCACTCAAAAGCAAAGTAAGGGGCCTGCTTTGTCACCGCCTCTCCTGGGTCCCTCTAATCCAATTCAGCAAAATAGATTTTTTTTTTTTTGGTTTTGTTTTATTTTGAAACAAGGTTTTATTATGTAGCCCTGACTGGCCTGAACCTTGCTATGTAAACCCATTTGTCCTCAAACTGGGAGATAAGCTAGTCTCTGCCGCCTGGATGCTGAGATTAACGGGTATGCCACCACTCACAGCTGATGTTACTCTTAAAAAGTTACGACTTTTAAATTGTGTGTGTGTGTGTGTGTGTGTGATGCATGTATGTGAGCGCACATGCAAGGCATCATAGTGGCAGCAAGAGGAACACTTGATGGAATTAGTTCTCTCTTTCCCCCTTTCCATGGGTTCTAGGAATCTAATTCAGGTCATTAGGCTTGCCTGGGAAAAAAGGCTTGTGAGCTCTACATGCTCCTCTTACAAAGAATGAAGTGCTGGGTCTACGTAGAGGAACAAGAAGAGGATGGAAGGCTTTTATCTGGAGGTTCTGCGAACTTACATCATACTGTCGGGACTGTGGACAGCCAAGGAGGAAAGCAACAGGCCCAGGCAGAGCGCGGAGAGGAAGGTGTGAAGGGATTTGCTGCCCCAGATCTGACAGGAGGATTACTGGCTGCAGAGCTTCCTTACGGAAGATCCTGTCTACCTTTGCCTCACAGGGTTTGCCAAGGAAGGAAGAGCCAGCAATTCCTCCAGCCCTCTGAGGATAAAAGGAATGCCACCAAATCACCCAAGGGGAAGGGCAGAGCGGGGGCTGCAGAACCACAGAAGCTACAGGGTAAAGCAAAGAAAGCCACAGGGCAACGCTTCCCATGTCCTGTCCCCAGCAGGGACGCCTCAGGGAGGTCCTAGGCTGCTCTCCAGCTTTCATAAACGAAATTTGGAATTGCACCTTCTAAGACATTCCAAATCATGCCAGGTGATTCCGAGTGATTAAATGTGACAACGAGATGCGTAACGGGGTGGCTCCCCGTTCCCTGGTTCCCTGTATCACTGAAGTGAATCACCTTGGAGACTATGAGTAAAGCAGGGCAGGGCCCGCAGGCTTGGGCTACAGTTTCCTCAAGAGAACTTGGGATCATTCCCAAATTTCACCAATCAGCCCTGTAGCATGACACAGGTAAAAGTGCTGTTTTCACACCTGGTGACCACAAGATTTGCGTGCCATTGCTCAGGAGGAATTTCCCCGTGAGAGGCCACAAGAGCCAAACGATGCTTTAGAATTATGACTCTTAAAATGAAAGTGGAATCCCAGTGTTCTAAGATACTGACCAAAGGGACCTAGAGACAGTGGGTCAAATGTCAGGCCATAAACGGCCAAGATGACACACTGTCAGGGGTAGGGTGTGCCTTGTTTGGTTTCCCCAATGCCAGTGGGGTTATTCGCACATTCAGACAGCTGGTACATTCAGGTAGTTGTTCTCAGCTTGGATTCCCAGGAAGCCACACATCACTGGGCTTTGGGGTAGTGCGTGCCCTGGTGAATGGCTGCTGGAGAGCCCTCTAGAAGCTCTCAGTGCTGGGGGTCCTGTTTACAGGCCCACCCAGGCAGTGTTAGTGACTTCTCATCCAGGGCCAGATTGCTCGGAAGCCACACATATGGTAAACAAAGAGGAGGGACATGTGTTCCTCCTGGGTCTCCCTACGCACTTCTCTCCCACAAAGGAAATGGTCCATTCCTGAAGTTCAAAGCTTCCCCGCAGCTCAGAAGCCGGAAGCCAGAAGCTGGGACAACGCGTATCCGCTTACTGCACTCCCAGCTCAGATCTGCAAGCCAGGCACTCCTCAGCCACAGTGAGAAGTGGATGTCTGTAGCTGGTAAAGAAGACACAAGGCCAAGGAGGACTAGCTCCAGAGAGCCTGGCTGAGCTGGCAATTATCTCCTATGACATACTGTACTTGATGGCGATGGTTTCATTTCTGGTTATTGTCTTCTATTACAAAACAGCTTGAGTAAGATGATTATGGGGCATCCCCACCCCCCAGGATCTCCTCTCAAATTTCCAGGGAACTATTGTTTTCCCTGGACATGCCATTGTTATTATTGCCTTTGTAATGGTTGTGATGATAGGAACTGCTAGTTTTCAAATTGCCCTTTTTATTAGTCTTTGCTCTGAAGTAAACACCATGAGGTGATGTCCGTGTGGGTCACCAAGAGGTCATGAACACGTATAAGGACTCGGGGAGGGGGCCTAGGATACCAAAGGTAATGTTTTCCATGCTTTCCAGTTAACTTGCCAGGGCCAGCTTGGGGCTCTGTGAGCAAACAGCAATATGGTCAAAACAGTGTGAGCCCATTCAGCTCCAGGTCCAGCTCTGGTCCTACATGTCAGGCTGATTGTTACCATGGGCCCTTGTTGCTCTAAGTTTTACGGTCATGGTTCACGGGGACTGACTCATGCTAGACAGCATGGCCTCGATGGACTCTGTCTCCAAATGAAGAGTCAGCATAGGTAACTATGATGAGTTTTGACCGGAAGTAAAACCCAGTGAGCCGTGGCCTATGGCCCTCCCACCATTGCCTGCCTCTGCAGATCTCAAGTCAAATGTACTAAATTTACCTCTATGCTAAAGCTTGGTACTAGCTGAATTCGCATGCCTTTAATCCCAGCACTGGGGAGTGAGAGGCAGGAAGATCTCTGTGAGTTTGAGGCCAGCCCTATCTACAGAGCAAGTTCTAGGACAGCCAAGGCTACACACAGAGAAATCCTGTTTTGAAAACCAACCAGCCAACCAACCAAACAACCAACCAACCAACCAACCAACCAAACAAACAAACAAACAAAAAGTTTAAGTAGGGATGAATTGACAGCTAGAGATTGGGTCTGATCTGTCTCAGTACTTAGCATGCATGACCCTGTCTGACATGTAAATTGTGCTCAGTAAAATCTGCGTTGTCTAATTACTGAGGCCTTGGCTGTAGTATCTGGACCTGGATAACACCCTACATTCAGTGTTTAAAGGCTGCAGGCCACACTTGTACCTCACCAGCCTTATTAGAGGCCACCTGCCCTCCCTGCTGGCAGTTTCCCTCTGGACAGGACCCACCGTCATTTTCATAAAACCACAGGTTCCTAGAACCACCCCCACGACGCACTGCATCGTTATCTATGGCAATGACATATTGGGGATCACAGCTTTTGACTTTGGGGCTCAGCATCAAACAAAGGAAATCTGCAAGGAGCCTGAGGTGAAGCAGCGTGGCCCCCAGAACTCTGCAGGCAGAAACAACAGAGGGGAACTCCATGGCTTTCCCCCAACATTAATCAGTTTCCAAGGGAGAAAGATTAAAGATTATCACCTCTTGTGTGTTTATGTATTTTCTCTGGCCATTTTTTGTTCCCAAATATTTTGCTCTAATTGAAGGGGTTTGCTGTTGAATCTTTGTTTTTGTTATTGTGGCGTGATAAATTGAACTTAGGGCTTCATATGTGTTAGGTAATCGCTCAGTGATATATATTCCTAGTCATGATGCCTTTGCTTACGTTCACTTATATCTGAGATCATAGACCATCTATATTGGAAATCATACTATAAAAAATACATTCCCCATTCTGCCACCTCAACAAATGTTTTCATTCAATCATTTCTTTTCAAGTTTTCTATGTACAAACATTTTTCCCATAACTTTTATTGATTCTTTGTAAATTTCACATCATGCGCCCCAATCCCACCCATTTCACAGTCCTTCCATATACCCCTTCCACCCTTGTAACCTCTCCACAAAAGAAAATAGAAATAAAAATTGTAAAAAGCTCTTGCTCTGGAAGCTGCAGTGTGTCATGTGTCACACAGTCTGTTCTTTGGCCCAGCCAGCTTTACTTGCAAATGTTCACTGCAGTGAGTCATTGGTCTTTTCCGAGGCCTCTGGCTTCTGCTACATCGATTCTGGATCCTCACCGGAACTCCTCTCAGATATCCTGCTGTTGCCCTGAGTCATGGAGGTCCTGCGACTATCATTCCGAAGGACTGGCCCCTTCACGTGCTCCAGCACCTCACAGAAGGGGTAGGTGTTGTCCTGGATCTGGGCCTGGGTGGTAGCTTGTCTGTACCCATGCCCCCAGGACCAGCTATCTCACTATGCCCAGGTGAGGGCCGAGCCAACTCTCCTTCCTCAGTGCTGCAGCCAGAAAGAGGCAGGGCCATCTCTGCTACATTCAAATCACCCCAGCACCACGGGGTGGTGCCCAGTGAGGGGTTGGTCCAGCTCAGAGCCTTACTCAGACATTAACATGGCCTCAGACAGCAGCCCAGATTAAGGATGGTCTTTGGTGGTGACACGGGTTATAGATATTGTCACAGACCCCTGCTGCAGGACTACAGACCCAGACAGGGCCCTCAGCAGCAGCACAGGTCCAGACATCGCCACGGTCTCAGGTGTCAATGCAGGCCTCTCGTATCGGGCTGTTCTTCACGACCTTCGCCTCTCGAGTTCCATCTCTCTTCAGAGTGCACACAGCTCTCCGTCTCTCTTCAGAGTGCACACAGCTCTCCGTCTCTCTTCAGAGTGCACACAGCTCTCCGTCTCTCTTTCCCTCTCATCTCCTCACCACACCTCCTTGCTGTAGTGGCAGGCCTTTCATTCTCTGGCTTCTGCATCGGCCTGCACCCAAATATTTTTTCAATAATCACAATTGCTCTAGAAAGTTTACTGCCAAAGATAAAAATAATAAATATTTCTGGGCAGTAGAGCTACATGCCTTTCATCCCAGCACTCAGGAAGCACAGGCAGGCAGATCTCTGTGAGTTTGAGGTCAGCCTGGTCTACAGAGCGAGTTCCAGTTCCAGGACAGTCAGGGCTACACAAAGAAATCCTGACGTGGAAAAACAAAAATAAACAAGCAAACGAATAATAAATATAAGGCACCAGATAATATTCATTTTATAGTACGTTTACTTCTTTCAATGCCTCTATAATAACTAGATATTAAGCAGAATCCAGGGGTATAAAATGTCAGTGCAAAACAAATGAAAGTTCTTAGCCGGGCGGTGGTGGCGCACGCCTTTAATCCCAGCACTCGGGAGGCAGAGGCAGGCGGATCTCTGTGAGTTCGAGACCAGCCTGGTCTACAAGAGCTAGTTCCAGGACAGGCTCCAAAGCCACAGAGAAACCCTGTCTCGAAAAACCAAAAAAATAAAAAAATAAAAGTTCTTGATAAAAGATGCCCATTTAGAGGGCATGGTGGTACATGCCTGTATCCTAGCACTTGAGAGGTGAAGGCAGGGGGATCCAAAGTTCAAGACCATCTTCAGCTAGATAGTGAGTTCAAGGCCAGCCGGGGATGTAAAAGCATGCCTTAAAATAAATAAGTAAAAATATTATGGTCATTACTTTACAGAAAGATGTTTTGCTTATTCCTACTTTAGGTTCATTCTCATGGATCACAACATCTGAACTCTTCATTCTGTCCCAGTTTCCCCAGAATGAACGTCCATGGGCTCTTAATCTCAAGATACATGAAGTTATTGTTAGTATCTAAAGAGTCTACATGTGAAAATTGACTTAGAATCAATGCCGACGTGTTCGCAGTTGTTTATGGGCGGCAAATACATCAAGGGCCTCATCCCCACTGACACGCAGGAGAGAGTGGCTGCCCTGCTGACTCAGCTCTCGCACTGTGACCTGTCCCGTGTGGTGGGTTTTGCCTCTTTGTACCTTGCGTGAGTGATCTTTCTAACGTCCCCACAAAACTGTTTACAGTGACTCCAAGGACACCGCTGAAGTGTCACAGACGCTTCTCAGAGCAGTAAGACTGGGATGTGCCCTAGAGAGAAAAAGTGGGGGTCAGAAAAGTTCATTCAGGTATGAGTTATAAGACTGAGTGTGTGTGTGGGGGGTGTGCGTGCGCACACGTGTGCTTGTTGGGGATGCCAGAAGAATATGTTATTATTCCCATGGGAAAGAGTCTTTCATAGATCCTGAAGCTTACCATCTTGCCATTTTGGCTAATTTGACTGGCCAGTGGACTCTTAAGACCAGCCTGTCTCCATCCCTCAACACTAAGGTCACAGTAATGTTCAGCTTTTTTACATTGGTTCTGGGGATTCAGGTAATTCTGTTTGTACACCAAGCACTCTGACCTACTGAGCCACCCACACAGGCCCAGTCATTAGTTCTTTGTTAACAAACCAAAAAATATGTATAAAGAAGGAATCTCTACACAAAAGCATATAGGAACATGGTGATGTGTTGACCAGTTGACAAAAATGTTATGACCTCAGGCTCACAGAAACCCACGTTTGCCTGGTAGCCACGGCTCAGTGGATGCTGAGCCGTTACAGGATAGAACTATTTGCTGTGGGTAATGTGAAGCATTGCTGTAAATCCAGAGCCCGTGTTCGTTATTCTAAAGGGGAGGACTCCAAGGTTTATTATAGTCTCATGGTTTACTGAAAATGTTTACGTCATGGCTTCAGACCCTGCATTGTAAAGAAACCAAATTAGTCTTTGATGAACCGTGAGAGTGGGTTCTGAGATGGACTGTGTCAGCAAAGGCCACCACACCAACGGCCTTTTCATTTCCACTGGTCCCAGGAGAAGTGAGGAACGAAACAAGCAGAACCTCCGAGTCTAACGCAGGGCTTGGATTCAGAGGACATTCTCCACCAGCCCAGAGGAGAGGGATGGCTCAGAGCCCTAAGTCTGATAGCCTGATTGTCCTCGTGGCCATCTTGAATTTTAAAAAAATGTATATGCTAAGAACATAATAACAGCGGCTGGTCATGAAGGCTTACTAGGAGTGGGTACACACTTAACTCTTCCAACCATGGAATGAGGTAGGGCAAGGCAGGGTCCAGTTAGCAGATGAGGAACGCGAGGTGGGGGTGGGGCTCGAGTCTGCAAGGTTTCAAAGTCCACACTGCTAACCACTAGACCTCCCAGGTGGTGGAATGACCGGCTGCTATTTTCTCCACCCAAGCCTCAGTGTGACTCCCCATTAACATCTGTCCACATCTGTCCAGCGGACGGTGCTCAGGAGCTCATCAGCTAAAGCTTGGCGTTACCTCGCTGAGTGACAAACTAATTCTTTGGCTCGTCTCATCTTTGGGTGAGGTGACAGATTCGAGGAGTTGTTGCTAAAAATAGTGTAAGGGACTTCAGCTCTGCTAGAAAGGGTTTATTCTAACCTTTTGCCTCGGGGCCCCACCTCCTGTGGGCGACAATTTCACTATTTCACATGACCTTTGGTTTCCCTCGCATGTGGCTCGTTAGGAGTTAGAATTACACACACAGGAAGCCCAAGAACCCCTAACCTCCTTCTGGGCTATTTATTGCTCTCTACTCCTTTTCTCTCCCTCTTTTGGCTTCTTGACTTTGTGGGAGTCTCCTTGAGACACCCCATCTAGTGACAAACTTTCTACTTCCTGAAGAAGGTGTGTGAAGGGTTGGCAAAGGCAGCCCACTGACAGCGCCTGACTTCTATCCACTGCCCTGGCCTCGGCTCTCTCCTCCCACTTCAGAAGCAGACCGCTTCTCGTTCTTAGAGGGATATTCTGGCTGAAGGGATCATTTAGTAACTTGGTGTCCCCTTGCTCTAATCCATAAAAACGAGTTAACACACTTACCTCCCTAGGAGGTGTCCCAAGGAGGATTTTCATTTCTAGGTGCTTTGAACCAGCCAGATGAAAGGCCTTCTCTAGAGAAGGGCTGAGCGCAAGTGGCATCTCCTCTGCTCCCAGGCTCCCTGCTCGCCACCTTCCACCAAGTCATTCTTCGCACAGAGGAGGGTGCTCACGCTGATGAGGTAGATGCCAAGCAGGACCAGTTTCCAGGGCTGAGTCCCCAGTGCCTATGCGGCCTACCCAGCACTGCATTTTTAGCCCAGAGAACTTGCCAGTTTGATGTGACGCTAGGGGCAAAGCCAGGCGAGGGTACACAAGGGCACAACAGCCTACCCCAGACTCATGAGAGTGTGGGAAGCCCTTTTCTCCCAGGGTCTATGTCTTTGTGCCTGTAAAGCTGGGCTGCCTGAAGCAGAGTGTGGACTTGGACAGCAGAGAAAAAAGTGTGGTGTTCAAGTAGCCCATGACAAAAGCAATTCAAAAGGACCCCACTAGACTCTTTTTGTTTGTTTTTTGCTTTTAGAGACATTTTCTCTCTAGCTTTGGAGCCTCTCCTGGAACTCCCTCTGTAGACCAGGATGACCTCGAACTCACAGTGATCTGCCTGTCTCTTGCCTTCTGAGTGCTGGGAATGAAGGCATGTGCCACCACCGCCTGACGCTCTGGACTCTTTTGACTCTTCTACCCTACGTGAGGGCTCTGGTCCCAAGCTTCTGGTGACGCTCTGGGTTTTCTTCTCTGCATCCAGGACAATCTCCAGGAAGATATTCCAGCCAGGTGACATAATGTGGAGCAGGGGAGCAAGCACCCCAACACGTGTATTTTCCTAGTAGGCTTAGCAGAGACCCCAAGACATTTCACTTCAGCTTGGCTTTCAGACTGAGAGGGAGATGAAATTAGGGGGAGATGGGAACATGAGCTTTGGAGCCAAGAAGACACCATCTGAATCTCGTGTCTGTCCTCAGGCAAGCCTCTCATTCTCTCTGGGCTGGGAATGGCTCTGCTATAAACTGAGCTGCCATGTTGGCACAGTTAAACGCGAGACTACAGTCTCTATTGTAACTGTGCCTGGTACGTGTAGTTCTCTGCCCACATTGGCTGTGCTGAGAGCAATGGCAGCGGTGAATTCTAGTTCTGAGAAGTGAGCTCTCTGCATCATCGCTGAGCCGTGTGATCTGGAGAATTCACGTCAGAAACCCTCACACAGAAGCTGATGGCTCCAGAGTCAGAATCAGGGTGCCTGTCTACTCGACCAGCGGCTCTGATGCCTCCAGCTCTGTCAGCCCGCTCTTCTCTGATTGCAGTCTCTCCACGGCTTTCTGCAGGTGCTCCAGAATCCCTCAGGCTGAAGTATCTCCTTTTGAAAAGGAGTCACATCTCCCAGGAGGGAGCAGGGCAGTGTCCCCACCGAGTGGGCAGCAGCAGTGATCTGGGAAGGGAATAGGGAAGGGAGGGACAGAGGCAGAACCCAAGGTCCTGCCTGAACCCATCTGCCTCAGAGTTCCACTCCAAGCTAGGCAGTGCTAGGGACACACGTTGAGCTCGGATGCATTATAAAGTTGTAATTTTTAAACATATGGTCACATCATCCACTTATTACATAAATAAATCTCACAGCACCTCAGGCCATGGCAGTAGGCCACAAGATTGGGTCAAGGGAGCACACAGCATGTGTTAGAGGCAGGAGCACCACTAGAACTCACGGTCATAGAGGAGACCTTGGGATGGCTCTGAGGCGGAGTCTTGTCCTCAAAAGTAATCCCCCCCTCCTCCCATCCCCCAGTGTATGTTTAAGCCAATCACCCCCAGGCTTGCCACCCACCTCCTTTGGGACTTAAATTAAGTGGAGAGCCTCTGCACCTTTGAAGAAGGGGGTTATATGTTTAAGAAAGAGAAATGTGGTACTTGATGGCCAAGAATCATGACCCATGTGGATGGAAATGTCACAGTGAATCCCATTACGTTGTATGCTAACCTCAAAAACTTAATTAAAAAAAAGATTAAATGAGAGAGAACTGGGACTGGTATGGAAAATGAAAAAAAATTAAATAAAAAAAGAGAAAGGAATGTAATACTCTATGGTTGCATGTATCCATTGCATGTACAAAAAAAATAAAGCACTATATATGTGAAATAAATTGTCACCCATGGAGCTGATACATCCACTGAAGAAAGTAGATCTCCATTATGTCCTTCGATGAACCAGCAGCATAACCACGGCAAGCAATAGGTCACATACACGTCAGTGAGTTTGTATGTAGTAACATGTAGCAAAAGGTCACATACACATCAGTGAGTTTGTATGTAGGAACATGTAGCCACAGCAGTTGATGGTTCTGAGTGCTCCTAAGCTTTATTTCAGAAGGGATCTTGAAAAGGATTCCACTTTTGAAAAAGTAGAAAAACACAAAGGATGTAAAATCACCCAGATCCTCAGTAATTACCAATAAGAAATCCTGAGCAAATTGTGGGTGGTTGTGAGAAAGATGCCGTGAGGAGGGCTGGGGAGCCCGTGGCAAGTCTCACCATTTGCTGTGTCTGTCACGCCGGTAAACAGTGTGGCCTCTCTGGACTTGGATTTACTGTTTGTAGTGGGATGAGTCCCAAGAATAAATTCTAGAGTTTCTCTGTCTCTAATGTACTATGGGGTGTCAGATTCTGGGATCCCAAGCCCCAAACTGACAAAGCACACTTTTGCGTACTCTGCACTATCCCTGGCTGTGGATCAGGTGGTCCCCAGAGATATGAGGTGCTCCTTAAAATGCCTGCTTTCTTCCCACCCATCTGGGATGTTTAGTCCGTCCTCACACATCCTTTGGGGCTGGCTGCAGCCATCAGAAGTGTCAGAAGACGTTACTTAGCTTGGGTTCAGAAGAGCCAGGGTGACCCCTGGCCCAGTCACCAGTTTGTAAATGCCTTGGGAGCCTCACACGGGTTCATAATGTCCGTGAGCCTCAGCTTTCCAGCCTGCAAAACAGGGAAAAGGGCATCTGCTGTCCTTATCCAAGTTACTGTGTCAAAGGGACAAATATCGATGGAAGAATCTAGAAGAAAACAAAACAGCACAGCACGTGAAAGACCAAGGTCACTAGAACAAGAAAGGCCAACGGAGTGGAAAGTGGGGCTTCACCTCAAGCTCCATCCTGTCCTCAGATGGGCCAGCAGCATAATCACCAGAATCAAGAGCTCACGTAAACACCAGCGAGCTTACTAACCAGGTGAATGGGAAACACAGGCAGTTTCAGAGCCCGCTTTCGGTAAATGTTGGCCTGACAGCCACAAAGCCGGCAATGCTGTGAGAGCAGGTGGGAGATGAGGAGGGGAGGTTTCCTGGCCCCTGCCCTTCACCTTGGTCACTGACTCAGTGTGAAACAGCGCCTGCAAGAAGGAGGAGAGTTCTCATCCTAGTTCACAAATGAGCCTGTGGCCACAGTGGGGGCAATGAGCTGAGTTCAGGGCAGAGGATGACTAAACAGCCTCCTCCTCATTAATAACAATAATACTTGGCATTTATCTAGTTCTTTATGTTTTCAGAGTGTTTTACAATCATTAATTACTTAACTAGCACTCACCACCACCTCAACTCTGTCTACAGTGCTGAGCAGACAAAAGAGGCAGGCGGGACTTGCCTGCTTCGGGGAAGAGCAAAACTAGAGAAAGTGAGGGCTGGGGACTGTATCAGGGACTGCATTGTCCAAGATAGTTACAGGGTAATGCCCAGAGAAGTGGGCGCAGGTGCAGAGAGGACACAAACACAGAAGCAGGGACATGATCGGCCCTTGGAGGACAATGGGCTTCCATCTAGTGAGAAAGCGTGAGTGATGCTTCATGAGGAACTGAGGATTTCCTCTAACTGAGTGCATCAGATCTTACCTAGGGAGTCAGCAGCAGAGACGGGTTGTAGCGCTAACTCAACGGTGGAATGTTTGCCTGCTGTGCACAATGCTCTAGGTTCAATCCCCAGGGAAGGAAGACACTCACAAGGGCATTAAATGGAACTGGACATCCTGACCGTCACTGCCTGGGTAACGTGCAGTCTCCTAACTGTCATACTTAGAGAGTAGAAAGCAAAGTCATAAGCCCCAAGAGTGACCAGAAGAAAGCACGTATTCTCTTTCCTCACGAGCGAGCACACCCTGTCTGAGAGCTCCTCTGCTGTAACTTGCAATTTAGGGCTTGTGTAATGACAGGGCGAGCTCCTCCTATTGATCTCCAGACTTCTTAGTAAATGAGATGACAGGTCCACAAAGAAAGAATCGAAGGACAGAAGTGTGGCAGCAGCTTCCGAGATCCTGCTCTGTAGGAAAGAGGTTCTAAGACAGATAGCCTCTGTTCCAGAGCCTCAGAGCCAAAAGCTTTGGCTGGCTGAGCCTTTCAGCCAGGAGAGGCAGGCATCATCTGAGCCTTTGATTTGTCACCTCCTCGTGGCCCTGGGCTGTCTCTTGTCAGATCTCAGGAACTGAAAGCAAGGTGAAGGTTGGCTGGAGTTTGCCTGGAAGAGTCAGGAATGATAATAATAATTAACACAGCCCAACTTCCACTTGCACTATAAACAATAATTAATGCACAGCAGCAGACCAATGAGGCACCCGGGTTTGGATTAGGAGCCTTATTTTTGCAGACAGGGAAACTGAGGCCAAGAGGTGAAGAGGCTTTTTTAAGGCCACACAAGGACTCGCTGTCACACCCAAAGTTAAAACGTAGGTAGGTTTCTTTGTCTTTTCATTGGAGGCTTTGGTCAAACTTATCTGATATCAAAGACCTAAATACAACCAAGTTACATGCACACACATCAAAAGAGACAAAAGATGACAGCTGAAGTTGGAGACTGATCTTCCAATCAGGACCCGGTCCATCATTTACTGCCACCGTGCAGCCTCTAGGCCAGGCCCAAGTCATAGGCTCGCAGTGCGCACTCTGCTTTCTTTCTTTTTGTTCTTGTTTTAGGTTTTTGTTTTGTTTTGTTTTGTTTTTAAGACAAGGTCTCACTATATAGCTCTGACTATCCTGAAACTTGCTTTGGAGACCAAGCTGGCCTGCAACTCACAGAGCTCCACCCGCCTCTGCCTCCCAAGTGCTGAGATTAAAGGTGCACGCCACCACTCCCTGGCACTCCTTTCTATTTAGGGGAGGGCAGTGGTAAACAGAATAGGTGCAATCCCAATGCGAGGCTAATTAGCCTCTCTTTGCCGCCTTAATTCGTGTAACCTGGTGACGGGGTCGATGGGTTAGCTGCCTAAGACTGCCCTGTGCTAAGATGAAGCTCTCTTCCCCCATCTTAGTCAGTGCAAGGCTTCTGCTCTTCTGCTCACCTCACCTGAGAGCTGTCAAAGTTCCTCTGCTTGAAACTCCAAATACTGCTTCTCTTGAATTGTCCCACCCCGCTCTCAGAGATAGTTAATTCATTCCAGTACAGAACAGACAAAATGTGACTACCAAGTCAATCTCTGCCCCTCAAGAAGACAATCCTTGGTACTGCTGTTAAGAAAAAAAAAAATAGATAACCCCAGCACTCGGGAGGCAGAGACAGACTTATCTCTGAGTTTGAGGCTAGCCTGCCAGCCAAGGCTACACACAGTGGGCTCTGTATCAAAATAAATAAATAAATAAATAAATAAATAAATAAATAAATAAATACATAAATACATAAATACATAAATAAATAATAAAGAAAGAAAGAAAGAAAGAAAG